>NC_045972.1:44438145-44488145 GCF_010909765.2 Amblyraja radiata | reverse complement strand
CCAGCGAGCCCCACACATTAACATTGCCCCACACACGCTGGGGACAATTTACAATTTGACTAAACCAATTAACCTCCAAACCTGCATGTCTTTGGAGTGTGGGAGGAAACCAGAGCTCCCGGAGAAAACCCACACAGTCACGGGGAGAACGTACAAACTCCGTACAGACAAGCACCCGTAGTCAGGATCGAACCCGGGTCTCTGGCGCAGTAAGGCAGCAACTCCACCAATGCGCCACTGTGCCGCCCTCAATAGTTAGTGAAGTATTTTAATTTATTTCATCCCCTGAGATGTAAGGACTGTATATTAAACTCCTTTCAATGAAAACATCCTGTTTATTTACACGTCTTGCTTGGCTTTTGACCGAGTCTGCCCATTCTCCAACTTTGGTGCCAAAGTATCCAATTTTAATGATACAGAGACTGACGAAGATTTGTGGAGATCTCAACTTCAGAAGGAAAAAATATGCGTACGACAAAAGCTATAATAACCAAGTGCGTGATCTACAGAAAACTGGAACCGATCCGTAACTTCAAATGTACATATATTGCAATCTTAATGCCATCACAATTTTCATATATAGTTCTCTGAGGCAGAAGTCCAGAAAGCAAGGCTCAGATTAAATGAAGTACATAGCATGCCTTTATGCACCATGTTTTAAGAAGTAAATAAAATTATGTATCTGTTAATATTGGTCAACATTTTGCATTCGCCAATTTGTTTTTATTTCAGTAACTCCATTCCATAAACAGAAAGAAAACAAGCCAGAGAAGCAAAGGAACTTGCTGTTAATTTGCCCATATTTTCAAGAATAATCTCAAAGAACATCTAAAGTTAGTTCAAAAATTTCAAAAAAAGTCTAATCAGTTTCAAGCATTTTTCCGGAATTTTATAGGCAATCTCACCCCCAGATTTTATAAACATCTGCCAAGATTCAATGGATATTATTAAGGCTGAGATTGACAGATTCTTGATTAGTACGCATGTCAGGGGTTATGGGGAGAAGGCAGGAGAATGGGGTTGAGAGGGAGAGCTAGATCAGCCATGATTGAATGGCAGAGTGGACACGAAGGGCCAAATGGCCTAATTCTACTCTTATAACTTGTGAACTTGTGATCTGCAGTGAATGGAGGGATCTGGATCACGTGCAGGCAGAGGAGATTATCTGATGCAGTATTCTGCTCGGCACGGACAGTGAAGATCCTATAGCGGAGCAAGATAGACCACTCCTGCTAAATGCAATGGGCTGACGTGTAGTACGCAACGGAGCGGAACGTGGGCCTTTTTTTCATCCATTTCAGTAACCCGACCCGACCCGACCCGGCTCGCAGTATAATCAACGTTGCGGGGGAACAGTTTTGTGTTAATAAATTATAATTCTGAAAATGAGGAGAAGGTTTTCACTAAAGACCTTTTATTTTTACAAGGATGTTTCCGTAGCCGCCTTCAGTCTCCGCACTAGTATCTTTGCTCCGCTATGGGATCTTTGGTGCGGAGACGGAAGCCGGTTACGGAAATGGGGCCGAAAATTACCCATGAATCTGCCCATGAATCTTTTTCGACGAGTGATCTATCTTGCTCGCTATAGGATCTTTGATGGACAGTGTGATGTTTGGTGGACTGTGTGGGATGTGAGGACCAGTTGCTCCTCCCGTGCTGCAGGTGGCGCTGCACAGGACAAAGGGAGATGTTTTGTACATAGTTATCTTTGTCTGCACACAGTGTGAGTGTGTATCCAGATCGTGTGGTTGCAGACAGTTTGAGTTGTCTTGCTGCCAGCATTGAGTCAATGTAATAAAGACTTCTGTCGTACCTTGAAGACTCTCAAGTTTTATACAGACATAGAACAAGAACACAAAATACACTGTGGGCCGAAGGGCCTGTTCCCGTGCTGTACCTTCCATGCACTTCAGTTCACTGATGTCAAATGTGTGTCGATTTAGTTCACATTGTCACTGACATTGAAACTATGTCTACTCACCACTGACTTTAAACCGAGTCCCCACGGACATTTAGCATTTTGCAATGCTAATACTCAGAAATACTCAGCAGGTCAGGCAGCATCTGTAGAGAGAGAAATAGTTAGCATTTCGGATCAAAGGCAACGTTTTGGTATTTTATTAAGCAATCTCTGGTGTTCATAAGTTCATAACTGATAGGAGCAGAATTAGGCCATTCGGCCCATCAAGGCTACTCTGCCATTCAATCATGGCTGATCTATCTCTCCTTCACAACCTCATTCTCCTGCCTTCTTCCCATAACCTCTGACACCTGTACTAATCAAGAACGCGGGTGTGAACTCTCCCTGTTCGATCGTCTGCAGTTTTCAGGCATCATTTCAACTCAATTCTTGGACTTCAGCTGATGTGTTGTCAGAAGTGAGATCATAAGATCATAAGTGATAGAAGCAAAATTAGACCATTCGGCCCATCAACTATATTCTGCCATTCAATTGTGGCTGATCTATATCTCCCTCCTATTCCCCATTCTCCTGCCTTCTCCCCATAACCTCTGACACCTGTACTAATCAAGAATCTATCTACCTCTGCCTTAAATATATCCATTGACTTGGCCTCCGCAGCCTTCTGTGGCAAGGAATTCCACGGATTCACCACCCTCTGACTAAAGAAATTCCTCCTCATATTCTTCCTAAAAGAACGCCATTTAATTCTGAGGCTATGGCCTCTAGTCCTAGACTCTCCCACTAGTGGAAACATCCTCTCCACATCCACTCTATCCAGGCCTTTCACTATTCTGTACATTTCAATGTGGTGTCCCCTCATCCTTCTAAACTCCAGCGAGTGCAGGCCCTGGTTGTACAAATAATTACAGTAAAGAATTCTCACAAACTGCACATTGGGAGGCAAAGCCAATGGTTATTTATTAACTTTATAAACATAAGTGGTAGGTATGACTGTACTGTACACTTATGACCAAGATAGAAGACAAAATATCATCAATAACTTGTGAAAATATTTATCTCAAAGATGCTTATACTCTGTAATACACTTTACTTTACATAGAAACATAGACATAGAAACATAGAAAATAGGTGCAGGAGTAGGCCATTCAGCCCTTCGAGCCTGCACCGATTTTTTCGATATGATCATGGCTGATCATCCAACTCAGTGTCCCATCCCTGCCTTCTCTCCATACCCCCTGATCCCTTTAGCCACAAGGGCCACATCTAACTCCCTCTTAAATATAGCCAATGAACTGGCCTCAACTACCTTCTGTGGCAGAGAATTCCACAGATTCACCACTCTCTGTGTAAAAAATGATTTTCTCATCTCGGTCCTAAAAGACTTCCCTCTTATCCTTAAACTGTGACCCCTAGTTCTGGACTTCCCCAACATCGGGAATAATCTTCCTGCATCTAGCCTGTCCAACCCCTTAAGAATTTTGTAAGTTTCTATAAGATCCCCCCTCAATCTTCTAAATTCTAGCGTGAACAAGCCGAGTCTATCCAGTCTTTCTTCATATGAAGGTCCTGCCATCCCAGGAATCAGTCTGGTGAACCTTCTCTGTACTCCCTCTATGGCAAGAATGTCTTTCTTCAGATTAGGAGACCAAAACTGTACGCAATACTCCAGGTGTGGTCTCACCAAGACCCTGTACAACTGCAGTAGAACCTCCCTGCTCTTATACTCAAATCCTTTTGCTATGAATCAAATCCTTTTGCTATGAAGCTAAATACCTCAGAGACAGCGCAAAACGAGCCCTTCGTCCCACTGAGTCTGCACCGACCCGCGATCACCTCGTACACTAGCACTATCCTACACTCTAGGGACAATTTACAATTTTGTCACAGCCAATTAACCTACAAACCTGTGCATCTTTGGAGCATGGGATGAAACTGGAGCACCCGGGAAAAAAATCCAGGCGGTCACAGGGAGAACGTGCAAACTCCTTACAGACAGCGCCCGTGGTCAGGTTCAAACCCGGGTCTCTGGCGCTTGTGCGGCAGCAACTCTACTGCTGCGCCGACGAGCCGCACAAAAATTTGGAAGAGTTATAACACGCATGATATACTATACGTAAGAGTGAAGCCATTGCAGATTTGTGTGGCGTTAATATATCACGTGGACTTCGAGTGGAGAAAGGATGCAAAGGAAAAGAGAATATTTTTCAAGCTGATGAAGTGTCCTGACCTGAAAAATCACCCATCCATGTTCTCCAGAGTTGGTGACTGACCCGCTGAGTTGAAGGGCCAATATCTGGTAACGTCACCTATCCATGTTCTACAGAGATTCTGCCTGACCCACTGAGTTACTCCAGCAATTTGTCTTTTTATGTTAACTAGCACCTGCAGTTCCTTGTGTCTCCGTTATTTCTTCTGCATTACTCTTTTATTTCAAATTTGTAAACTCGTTATCTTCTGCAGTTCTGACTATTAACTTTGCGATTATTGATTAGAATTGGTTTGTTCACCTCTGCTCCATTTTGGTTGTGTACCGTGGCACGGTGGCGCAGCGGTAGAGTTGCTGCCTCACAGCGCTTACAGCGCCAGAGACCCGGGATCGATCCAGTCTGCGGGTGCTGTCTGTACGGACACGCTAGAGGCAGGAAACATGTTCCCGATGTTGGGGGAAGTCCACAACCAGGGGCCACACAGTTTAAGAATAAGGAGTAAGCCATTTAGAACGGAGACGAGGAAACACTTTTTCTCACAGAGAGTTGTGAGTCTGTGGAATTCTCTGCCTCAGAGGGCGGTGGAGGGAGGTTCTCTGGATGTTTTCAAGAGAGAGCTAGATAGGGCTCTTAAAAATAGCGGAGTCAGGGGATATGGGGAGAAGGCAGGAACGGGGTACTGATTGGGGATGATCAGCCATGATCACATTGAATGGCGGTGCTGGCTCGAAGGGCCGAATGGCCTACTCCTGCACCTATTGTTTATTGGTACGTTCTCCCCGTGTCCTGAGATCTTCGGTTTACTCCCACACTCCAAAGATGTTCAGGCCTGTTGTTTAATTGGCCTGGTATATATGTAAATTGTCCCTGGAGTGTGTGTGGTATAGGGTGAGCCTGCGGGCGATCGCTGGACGGCGCGGACTCGGTGGGCTGAAGGGCCTGTTTCCGCGCTGTATCGCGGCTAAACCACACGAACCATCGGGCTAACTCTTGCCAACACTGGTGGCACGGACCACCAAAGATGGTCGCTGCAGTTAATATGTCATTTCCTCTTCCTGTTATCACAATAACAAGACCCGCGCTGTGACCTTTTCTAAGAAAACAATCTCTGTTTAGTCTGAGAGCTATTCACTGCTGCAGCCTTATCTTTAATGCAGAATTGGTGGAGGAAATCCAGGGAGTAGAATCAGCTTACTGTGTTGGCATTGTGCGAATGGTAAAGAGTTTAAATTTTGGCAGAAAGGCACATCAATCATAAGAAACTGAACAGGTCTCACTTTCTACACTGCTGGTTCATGTTCAATATCGCCACACAGTGAAGGTTTGTTGGTGAACAGTAATATTAAACAGCGCTTTAAAAAAAAAAGATAAACATAACAAAATTAACTGAAGGAAATAACACTTTGGGGAAGCACGCCAGAAAGATTTCACTATTACACAAATAACTCGAGTGCTTTTCATAACTTTAATTTGTTTGGACACATGGGCAAAATCCAATTAAAATCAATGCCATTTTTTGGAGCAACTGACTCAATCTATTCAACTGGTGCCTGGGGAAGAAGTGAGTCTTTGAGCGAGGCTTTCATTACAAGAATGGTCTGAGCAAACTCGCACATTTATGCTTCATATCCAACTCAAACCATTTCTCAGAGACGTTAATTACAACGAAAAATGAATGGGGGGCTGCATATCATGCAAAAAAATAATAATAATTCCACATAACTACCTAGACAGCAGACAGAGTCGTCAAAACATTCAGGGGACAGGTAGTTGGCCCCTCAATAGCATTTGCTGTTACTTCAGAATAACTTTGAAGTACTCCTATAAGAGGCATTTCTTTTGGGCTCAAATCCAACACACTGCTGGAGGAGGTGGTTGAGGCAGGGACTATTGCGACGTCCACAAGTTGTTGGGAATAGAATTCGGCCACTCGGCCCATCGCGTCCACACCGCCATTCAATCATGGCTGATCTCTGCCTCCTAGTCCCCTTTTCCTGCCTTCTCCCCATAACCCTTGCCACCCTTTCCAATCAAGAATTTGGCTGCGTTAAAAATATCCACTGACTTGGCCTCCACAGCCCTCTGTGGCAATGAGTTCCACAGATTCATCACCCTCTGACTAAAGTAGTTCCTCCTCACCTCCTTTCTAACAGAGCGCCCTTTAATTCTGAGACTATGACCTCTGGTCCTAGACTCTCCCATCGGTGGAAACATCTTTTCCACATCCACTCTATCTATGCCTTTCATTATTCTGTAAGTAACGTTTGAGAAACATAGATAGGATATATTTGAAGGGATATGGGCCAAACACAGGCAGGTGGGACTAATGTAGCTGGGACATGTTGGTCGGTGTGGGCAAGTTGGGCCGAAGGGCCTGTTTCCACACTGTATCACTCTATGACTTGGAAATGCTAAAACTGAATGCTATTACCATCTAGTTTTTTAGTTTTAGAGATACAGCATGGAAAGAGGCCCTTCAGCTCACCAAGTCCACGCCGACCAGCGATCACCCTTACCCGAATTCTATCCTACACACTAGGGACAATTTACAGAAGCCAATTGACCTACAAACCTGGAGTGTGGGAGGAAACCGGAGCACCAGGAGAAAACCCACGCAGTCACAGGGAGAGCGTACCACCAACGCCGTCTGTGGCAATGAATTCCACAGATTCACCACCCTCTGACAAAATACATTCCTTCTCGTCACCTTTCTAATGGTAAAGGTTTCTAAAGAATCCTAACAGTTTTACCCGATTGAACACTTCATCTTCACACCATTTTCAAGGTAGCTCTCATACCAGCTATAGGCCTTTACTTCTTCATTGCTTTACTGAAGGTAATTCAGGATCTATTTGTGCTTTAAACTTAGTTATTATACAGGTTGTTATAATTGACGGGAAATTTTCATAATTGGAAATAATATTCAAATTAATCATAGAGTCATCGAGTGATACTGTGTGGAAACAGGCCCTTCGACCCAACTTGCCCACACCGGCCAACATGTCCCAGCTACACTAGTCCCACCTGCCAGGGTTTGGACCATATCCCTCCAAACCTGTCCTATCCATGTACCTGTCTAACTGCTTCTATCTCCTCTGGCAGCTTGTTCCATACACCCACCATCCTTTGATTGAAAAGATTACCACTCAGATTCCTATTAAATCTTTTCCCCTTCGTCTTAAACCTATGTGTTCCCTAATCCTCGATTCACCTACTCTTGGCAAGAGAAGCTGTGCAACTACCCGATCTATTCCTCTCATGATTTTATACCCTTCTATTCCAGCCTCCCAGCCGACACAACCTCTCCCTATAACTCAGACCCTCTAGTTCTGGAAACATCCTCATAAATCTTCTTGGAGCCCTTTCCAGCTTGACAATATCTTTCCTATAACATGGTGCCCAGAACTGAACACAAGACACTAAATGCGGTCTCACCGACGTCTCATAAAACAGCAGCACGACCCCCCTAACAATCATGCCTTGTCTTCCCAGTGACTGGACAGCACGCTACAAAAGCTTTTCACTGTACCTCGGTACACGTGACAATAAACTAAACTGAACTACACTAAAGTATAGTTCTTGATTGAATCGACTGTGTGGTTCTCTATTAGCGATGCCCTGTTGCAACCATTAATAAAGTACCTGTATTCTCAATGTTTACCTAATTTATGCTGGAATTTGTAGTGATTTTTGGTTTCCCTGCTGTCAAAGAAACATTCAAGTTCCATAAAGAATCTTTTATACATTGATACCATAAGTCCGACTGTAAACAGCATTATTCCTAACACTGCACATTCCCATTGGACTATTTTGAACGAAACAACTTGTGCCAATTGTGCGGTCAAACGTGCAATTAATTTTTTGCCACAATCAACAATGCTTGCATTTCTTAAAACATTTCCTTAATTAATTAATTTTTACACACAGCAACTAAGCACACATGATCTAACTTTGTTTGCCTAATTGTCCTAACATAACTCCTCCTCCTCAAATTTGGTGGCATCTTATTGAATAAAAATACTGATAGCCATCATTTATCCCATACTGTATAAAGCACCGTGGTGCAGCTGCTAGAGCTGCTGCCTCACAGCGCCAAAGACCCGGGTTCGATCCGGACCTCAGATGCTTGCTGTGTGGTGTTTGCACGTTCTCCCTGTGACCGCATGGGTTTCAAAGGCCTTTTATTGTCAAGTGTGCCAATTAAGGTACAGTGATATTCGAATTACCATACAGCCACACTAAATAAAGCACAAGACACACAACTACATAAAAGTTAACATAAACATCCACCACAGTGGATTCCCCACGTTCCTCACTGTGATGGAAGGCAATGAAGTCTAATCTTCTTCCCTCTTTATTCTCCCGCGGTCGGGGCAGTCGGATCATCCGTCGCGGCGATCGAAGCTGCCGCGTCGGTGCGGTCGAAGCTCCTACGGCCTGGAATTCCCGAAGTCGGTCTCTAACCAGGGACTGCGAGCTCCACAATGTTAAAGTCCGCGGTTGGAGCTTCGAGGTCTCCCGCGGGTGCTCTGGTTTCCACAATGACATGCAGGTTTGTAGGTTAATTGGCCTCTGTAAATTGCTCCTGGCGTCTTAGTTTCAGTTTGGTTTATTGTCACGTGTAGTGAGGCACGGTGAAAAACTTTAGTTGCGTGCTATCCAGTCAGCAGAAAGACAATGCATGATTACAATCGAGCCAATTTCACTGTATAGAATAGATAGATACATGATAAGGGAATAACATTGGATGAGAAAGTGGGATAACTTGGAACCAGTGTGAACGGGCGATCGACGGTCTGCACAGACTTGGTGGGCCGAAGGGCCTGTTAACTTATTCAGAGCTTATTACATCTTTGAACGAGGCGCGTAAATGCCTGCCACATTATTGAATGGCCCTCACCATTCATTTAATCCCACGGTTAATACCCCGTATAATTGAAAGTACTCAAAGAAGTAATATAAATAAATGGGGATACAGGAAGCTTAAAGGAATTACAATGATTCAATCATGAAGCAGGATGATACTAATGTGGCTCTTGCCATATCAAAAATAATGAAGCACTCTCAGTCAATGAGGTGACCAGCAATGATCATCTACAATATTGTATTCTAGATATTCAATGAAAAGCATAACGTTTAGTTTTGTTTATTGCATGTAAGTGCCAGCAAATAACTTTCTATTGGAATGAGAATCATCTGTACACCTAATCAATATGTATTGACCCAGTTTCAGGCTTCTGTGTCTCAGGCTCATGTCGAAATCCACAACCCTAAGTCCAAAGTCCACATTCTCGCACCAGAGAATGGCAGCAACAAATTGAGTAAAGAATAATGTCCCATTTCCCTGCTGGCATTTGTTGCACGGGTCCACTATTGATTTTTCCGAGGGGGAGCGGAAGGGGGACGGGGAGGGGAACGGGGGGGGGGGAAGGATTGGACAGGCTAGATGCAGGAAAAATGTTCCCCATGTAGGGGGAGTCCGGAACCAGGGGTCAGAGTTTAAGAATAAAGGGGTAGGCCATTTAGGATGTTCGTGGTGTGAGGAAAAAAACCTTTTCACCCAGAGAGTTGTTGACTGGTGGAATTCTCTGCCACCAGAAGGCAGTGGAGGCCAATTCACTGGATGTAGCCGGCGTGCTTCGTAACTTTTTCAGCACCCTAGGTGGCTGCTATTTGCATATCTTGGGTAAGCAAGCAGAGAATCTCAATGTGCCATGTCACATGTGACCATAAAGTATTCCATTCCATTCATAAAAACATGGAAACATAGAAAATATGTGCAGGTGTAGGCCATTCGGCCCTTCGAGCCAGCACGACCATTCAAAATGAGGCAGGATCGAAAGGCCGAATTGCCTACTCCTGCACCTATTTTCTATGTTTCTATGATCGTCCAAAATCAGTGCCCCATTCCTGCCTTCTCCCCATACCCCTCGATTCCGTTATCCCTCTCTTGAAAACATCCAGTGAATTGGCCTCCACTGCCTTCTGTGGCAGAGAATTCCACAGATTCACAACGCTCTGGGCGAAGAAGTTGTTCCTCATCTCAGTCCTAAATGGCGTACCCCTTTATTCTTAAACTGTGACCCCTGGTTCTGGACTACCCCAACATGCGGGACATTTTCCCTGCTTCTTACCTGTCCAATCCCACAAAAATGTTACATGGTTCTCTAAGAATCCCTCTCATCCTTCTAAATTCCAGTGAATTTCATGCCATTCCAACCTTGGTTCCAGAGCCTTTCTGGATTATCCGTTTTGCCGGCCCAACTGAGGTCACGGCCTCCGAGAGGAGTCCAAAGGTACCGGAACATTCCGCCTGGGCCGTCGAGGGGCCGAGATACCAGCCCCGCAAAGTCGGCCTCGGAAGTCGGCGATGAGAACAGACTTCTCCGGGTGCTCCGGTCTCTTCCCACATTCCAGGCTGGAGTTCCACAGCCCCGGCCGCAGTTGCTTCACAATAACAAACAATCGCAAATTACATGATACAAAAGGATTTAAGAAGGAACTGCAGATGCTGGAAAATCGAAGGTACACAAAAATGCTGGAGAAACTCAGCGGGTGCAGCAGCATCTATGGAGCGAAGGAAATAGGTAACGTTTCGGGCCAAAACCCTTCTTCATACAAAAGGATCTCCGGTCGTCTTGGACTCCATGCCACTGGATCCCGACCCAGATCTGTCAAGGACCTGGTCTTTCTGCGCACCAGTCTCCCCACGTTAAACAAAGTCACGCACAGACGTCCTCAGTATAGGGTACAGCACCCTGGAGACACCCATGGTCAGCCATGACCCAAGGGGGCCGAGGAAGATACCAAATGGATAACAAGTCAGGCTCATAAATACATTGCCTGTACCCAGAGAGTTCCAAATCTTTACTCCATTCGACAAAACTTAACAAAACTCTTATTTCAAACGGTCATCAAAATTAAAATGGGTTTGAAAGTCGTCCACAAAGAAGTCAAGTAATTTTTTTTTGGTGGTACATTAAAAAAAAAATTAAATACATATCTGGCATTAGAACACATCAACTTAAAAGCATACGTATTCCCAAATGGTGTTTCCACTTGAGAGTATTGTACATCTAGTTTTAAATGCACCATTGACATCCAATAAACCGAGCGGGCTGCTGGTGTTTTTTAAACCAGCTTCATTTATTATTTATTGCTCAACCCCTCACCTGTGTGGGTCCAAATGTGTGCTTAAATTTTATTTCTCTTTTCCCTTAAATCACACGAATGACCTCCCTCCAATTATGAAATCAATACAACTGACATTGTCTCCTTTGGTCCACTTAATACACGCTGTTTTCAGTCATTTTATGACCCATCCCTTCCTGTGTCAACAGGTAATATTTGATTTAGTTCAGTTGGGATTAGAGATACAGCCCGGAAACAGGCCATTCGGTCCACCGAGTCCGCTCCGACCAGCGATGCACGCACATTGACACTACCCGACACACACACACACACTGGGGACAATTTTTTACCTTTACATCAAGCCAGTTAACCCACAAACCCGTACGTCTTTGGAGTGTGGAGTGGGTGGAAACTGAAGATCTCGGCGGAAAACCCACGCAGGTCACAGGGAGATGGTACAGACAAGCACCCATAGTCAGGATCGAACCCGGGACCCTGGCGCCATAAGGCAGTAGCTCTACTGCTGCACCACCGTGCTTCCCTAGGTTTTAGATTTGCCAAATTGTCATCATTTCTTGATAATGCCGTTAAAGATCGCGAAACTGGATCACTGTTTGTAAGAAGCATTTATTTAGTATCTTGTGGAGTTCGTGTACTGTCGTGCTCAGAAATGTTTGGAAGAGGTGATGAAAGAATGGTCTATTTGTGCGGTAACACAAGTAGATAGAGTGGGAAAGAAGGCGTACAGTACGTTTGCCTTCGCTGGCAGGGGCATTGAGTACAAGAGTCATGGGCCTGTCCCACTTACGTGACTTTTTCGGCGACTGCCGGCACCCGTCATAGGTCATTGCAGGTCGCCGAAAATGTTCAACATGCTGAAAATTCAGCGACGACCAGAAAGACGCTACGACTCTTTGGGCGACTGAGGAGACGACTCACGACCGTACAGGTGACATGTCGTGGGGTGACGCATGTACGGTCGTGAGTAGTCGGCCAAAGAGTCGTACCTTGTTCTGGTCGCCGCTAGATTTTCAACATGTTGAAAATTGTTGCCGACCTGCTGCGACTATGACGGGCGCCGGCAAATCACCGAAAAAGTTGCGTAAGTGGGACAGGCCCTTCATGATAGAAGTCATGATAGAACTTTGATTGGGTCTCATTTGGAGTATTGCGTGCAATTCTGGTCACCTGGCTGCAGGAAGGATGTGGAGGCTTTGGAGAGCGTCCAGAAGAGGTTCACCAGAATGCTGCCTGCAATAGAGGGTATTAGTTACATGAAAGTATATAAAAGTATATAAATATATGGAAAAAAAAAGTTTTCCCCTGAGTGGAAATGTCAGACACTAGGGGGGCTCAGTATTAACGTCGGTAAAAGAGATATGCGGGCCGATTCTTTACGCAGGGAGTGGTGGGTACCTGGAATTCGCTGCCAGGGTTGGTGGTGGAGGCAGATACGAGAGATTTTTGATAGGGACATGGATATGTAGGGATATGGATCACCAGCAGGCAGGCGGGATTCATTGAACTTGGCATTGTGTCTGGCATCGACATCGTAGATCTCAGCATTGTAGCGCACCAGTTCCATCAACAAAGTCCAATGTCTGCAATGGGGTAGCGGTGAATCGGACTGTACCCCAGCTTACAGAAATGATCGTTCAGAAGACTGATGGGGAAGAATCTGCTCCTGCGTCTGGTGGTGGGTGCTTCCAGGATTCCGTACCTTCTGCCTGATGGGAGTGGGGAGAAGGGGGAATAACCGGGGCTGGGACAACTCCTGGATTGTGTTTCCTTGCTTTTCCCTGTACAGCGTGATGTGTACATGGAGCCAAGGGTGAGAACACTCTGACCCTTTTCACATCTTTCCTTTCCCTCTCCCCCGACTCTCAGGCTGATGAAGGGTCTCGATGCCAAACGTCGCCTATGCCTTCTCTCCAGAGATACTGCCTGACCTGCTGAGTTACTCCAGCATTTTGTGTCTATCAAGGTTGCGAAGTTTGGTTGAGGTGCAGGAAAGAGGAGCTGAGGTGTATATGGGCCGTGATCTCATCGATTAATGACACGGGGCAGCGCGGTGGGCGCAGCGGTGGAGTTGCTGCCTCACAGCGCTTGCAGCGGCGGAGACCCGGGTTCGATCCCGACTACGGGCGCTGTCTGTACGGAGTTTGCACGTTGTCCCCGTGGCCGCATGGGTTTTATCCGGGATCTCCGGTTTTCTCCCACACTCCGAAGACGTGCAGGTTTGCAGGTTAATTGCCATGGTATAAATGTAAATTGTCCCTAGTGTGTGTGTGTGTAGGATAGCGTTGATGTGCGGGGATCGCTGGTCGGTGCGGACTCGGTGGGCCGAGGGGCCTGTTTCCGCTCTGAATCTCTGAGACTAAAACTAAAGACTAAATGAAGTAAGTAGCCGACGATGTCTCTGTTTCTTTTACTTAAGTTCTCGACGTGTCTGAAAACAATGAAGATTGAGGACTTTCGAGAAGGAAGAAATGCAGCGGTCATGATTCTACAAGTCATATTAAAGCAGAGCAGTAAAAGTATCCTCAGCCACATAGGTGGCAATAAAATGCAAATACACAGACTGCAATAAAAGTTGATAGTTCAACATGGGTAGCAGTAAAAGTGGGTGTGCAGTAAAAACACATTGTACTAGGTTGAGTCAAAGAGACTGCAGCTGGCTTGGACACAGTAAAACAAAAGTGAAACGAGACAACAGCCATGATCTTTGCAACATATTTATCATGACTTCATCATTCTTGTCATTTTTAACCAAACTCGATATTCTCAGCTGCCCACGAAGTGCCCATTCTAAATCTAAGGGCAGCACGGTGGCTCAGCGGTAGAGTTGCTGCCTTATAGAGCCAGAGACACAGGTTCACCGGGTGCTGTCTGTATAGAGTTTGTACGTTCACCTCTTGCCCGTATGTGTTTTTTCCGGGATCTCCGCTTTCCTCCCACACTCCAAAGACGTGCAGGTTTGTCGGTTATTTTGCTTGGAATAAATGTAAATTGCCTCGAGTGTGTGAAGGATAGCGTCAGTGAACGGGGATCGCAGGTCGGCACGCACTCAGTGGGCTGAAGTGCCTGTTTCCACGTTGTAACTGTAAACTAAACTTAAACTCAAAAGGGACTCAGAATTATGGACACAGCCCAGACCATCACACCAACCAACCTCGCTTCTATCGGCTCCATCTACACCTCACACTGCCAAGGCCAGCAGCATAATCAAGGACCAGTCTCACCCTGGCCACTCCCTCTTCCCCCCTCTCCCATCAAACAAGAGGTACAGAATTTCAATTCGTTCAGACTTCGGTCTGGATGACAATAAAAGGCTATCTCATCTCATCTCATCTCATCAGAAGTGCAAAAACGCACACCCCCAGATTCTGGGACAGTTTCTTCCCAGCTGTTATCAGGCAACTGAATCGTTCTTTCGCCAGCGAGATAACAGTTCTGAGCTACCATCCACTTCAGTGGAGACCTTCGGGGCTATCTTTAATCGGGCTTTGTCTTGCACTAAATGTCATTCACGTTATTCCTTCTATCCTGTATCTGTACACTGTCGACGACCCTATTGTAATCATGCATTGTCTTTCCGCTGACTGGTTAGCGCGCAACAAAAGTTCTTCACTGTGCCACGGTACATGTGAGAAGAAACAAAACTGAAACAAAACTATACTGAAACTTAAACAAAAGTTGTTAAGGGTTTGGACACACTAGAGGCAGGAAATGTGTTCCCGATGTTGGGGCAGTCCAGAACCAGGGGCCACAGTTTAAGAATAAGGAGTAAGCCATTTAGAACGGAGACGAAGAAACACTTTTTCTCACAGAGAGTGGTGAGTCTGTGGAGGCAGGTTCTCTGGATGCTTTCAAGAGAGAGCTAGATAGGGCTCTTAAAAATAGCGGAGTCAGGGGATATGGAGAGAAGGCAGGAACGGGGTACTGATTGGGGATGATCAGCCATGATCACATTGAATGGCGGTGCTGGCTCGAAGGGCCGAATGGCCTACTCCTGCACCTATTGTCTATTGTCTATTGTCTAAAACTTAAACGAAACTAAAACGAAGCGAAACTCAGCAGGGCAAACAGCTTTTGTGGAGGGAATGGACAATTGACGTTTCGGGTCGGGATCCTTCCTCAATCCAGATGTTGCCAGACCCGCAGAGTGCCTCCAGCTGTTTGTTTGTTGCTAACTCAAAGGGAATTGGAAGTAACAAACTTCCGACTTCTCACTGTTGCGTTCCAAAGTATTCCCGACAGTAAAATCCGTAAAACGTAGAAATAAGTTCCGTAAGGGAAACTTAAATGCAGAAACTATTTCCTTAAGGATTTACAATCAACTGCAGAGTGAGAAGATTTCCCTTTCCTGTGAGGTTACTCGTAAAGGATCAGAATATTCAGGACTGTTAGTTTGTAGACTTTCTATGTAAAAAATGCAATTATAATAAATAGCTTTCAGTGGGAAAGATGTCTGAAAATAGTGATAGAACAAGCAAAGATACTTAAAGGTGACACGTCAGGTGCTGATGAAGGGTCTTGACCTAAAACATCTTCTATTTATTTTCTGCAGAGATGCTGCCTGACCCACTGAGTTAGTTACTGCGATAGTTTCTCAGCGTTACATCGGATATAAAGCAGCAAAGTAAGAAGCGGTCAGCAAAATACAAAGTGCTGATGGAATCAGTCTGCGGAAGGGTTCCGACCCAAAACGTCACCTGCCCATTCCCTCCACAGATGCTGCCTGACCCGCTGAGTTCCCACAAAACTTGGTGTTTAGCTTAAGACCCCCGCATCTGAAGTTCCTTGCATCTGCAATTACAAAGATACGATAGTGGCATTCAATGATAGTGTCTGAAGAAGGGTCTCTACCTGAAACGTCACCCATTCCTTCTCTCCAGAGATGCTGCCTGTCCCGCTGAGTTATTCCAGCTTTTTGTGTCTATCTTCAGTTTAAACCAGCATCCTACACAGTGGCATTTAAGAGATGTTTGGATAATGGAGGAATAGGGATTACTCACAGGCAGATGTGAGTTGGTCTTGGCATCTTGTTCGGCACAGACATTGTGGACCGAAGGGCCTGTTCTTGTGCTGTACTGTTCTATGTGTATACAGAAGAGGTACAGGACATGAGTAACATTTCCATTTGAGCACCAGAGACTAGGAGCAACCATCCAGGTCAGCAAGAAATTGCGGAGAATCGTGAACAAATATCATCAGCGCCAAGTGCAGTGGAAATAAAAGTTTCAAAAAACTGGACATCTTTTTTAGTTTACAAATACAGCGTGGAAACAGGCCCTTCAGCCCACCGAGTCTGCACCGACCAGTGATCCCCGCACACTAAAGGGCCTGTCCCACTGTACGAGGTAATTCAAGAGCTCTCCCGAGTTTAAAAAAAAATCAAACTTGTGGTAAGCACGTAGAATGTACGTAGCGGGTACGTCGGAGCTCGGGACGTCTCTTAGCGGCTCGTAACGCTAACGGCAGGTACTCGGGAAACGCGGTAAGCTCGGGAAGACTCGTGAAGATTTTTCAACATGTTGAACAATGTCCACGAGAGCCCCGAGTACCTACGAGCGGCCATTACCGTAATTCTCTGAGTTCGAATCAGGGGAAACTCGGGAGAACTCTTGAATTAGCTCGTACAGTGGGTCAGGCCCTTAACACTAACCTACACGCACACTAGGGACAAGCCAATTAACCTACAAACCTGTACGTCCTTGGAGTGTGGGAGGAAACCGGTTTAATGTTTGACACAAGTATACATTATGGGCCAACCTGTTATGTTGGGCAGCATCTATGGAGGTATTCATGCCCACTATATACTGTTGTGCTGAAGCAAAGCAAGAATGTCATTGTCCTATCTGGGACACATGACAATAAACTCTCTTGAATCTTGAGGAAAGGACAACAAACTTGCATCATGACCATTGCTAAAGAGGGTTGGATTCACTGCTCTTTTTGATTTTAAAGTTTAGAGACTCAGCGTGGAAACAGGCCCTTTGGCCCATTGAATCCCCGCCAACCAGCGATCCCCGTACACCAACACTAAACTGCACACTAGGGTCAACTTACAATTTACAGAAGCCAATTAACCTGCAAACGCGCGCGGATTTGGAGTGTGGGAGGAAACCGGAGCACCCGGGGAAAACCCACGTGGTCACGGGGAGAACGTACAAACTCCGTAGTCAGGGTCGTATCAGTGTCTCCGGCACCGTGAGGCACTTTACTCCCATCTGCTGATTTCTGAAGTGGGAAGAAGTGATTTCGGAATTCTTCAGGCGGTCGAATCTTCCTGACAAAAGCTGTCTGGCAGAAGCTAAATTGCAGCTGTGCAGGGTATAATAGCTGTTTGTTTAACTGTGGGAAGGAAGACAGTCTGTCATTCAACCACACTCTGTACTATGGTAGGAAACATGAGCTGTGTGACATTTATTTCCATCTCATTTCCATTCCTTCTCACCATCAACATGCAGCCAGGTGCAGTCACCTGAAAAGCTGCGTAGGAAATTCAACGACAATGCTTTGCCGATCATTCACAATCAAAGTTTTTTTTAAAAGCACCATTTTTTTTTCTGTGCAGAGTGTCAATGTTCTGAAACTGTTTGGATGCAAAATCGAGGGAAACATCTCCGATGGCATTTAATACTTTGCAGGATTGAGTCGGCACAGTGGCGCAGTGGTAGAGTTGCTGCCTCACAGCGCCAGCTACCCGGGTTTCCGATCCTGACCACGGGTGCTGTCTGTACGGAGTTTGCACGTTCTCCCCGTGGGTTTTCGCCGGGTGCTCCTGTTTACTCCCACACTGCAAAGACGTGCGGGGTTGTAGGTTGAAGATAGACACAAAAAGCTGGAGTAACTCAGCGGGACAGGCAGCATCTCTGGAGAGAAGGAATGGCTGACGTCCCGGGTCGGGACCCTTCTTCAGCCCCTGAACGTCACCTATTCCTTCTCTCCAGAGATGCTGCCTGACCCACTGAGTTACTCCAGGTTCTTGTGTCTATCTTCAGTTTAAACCAACATCTGACAACAGACAATAGACAATAGGTGCAGGAGTAGGCCATTCGGCCCTTCGAGCCAGTACCGGCATTCAATGTGATCATGGCTGATCATCCCCAATCAGTACCCCGTTCCTGCCTTCTCCCCATATCCCCAGACTCCACTATTTTTAAGAGCCCTATCTAGCTCTCTCTTGAAAGTATCCAGAGAACCTGCCTCCACCACCCTCTGAGGCAGAGAAGTCCACAGACTCACAACTCTCTGTGAGAAAAAGTGTTTCCTCGTCTCCATTCTAAATGGCTTACTCCTTATTCTTAAACTGTGGCCCCTGGTTCTGGACTCCCCCAACATCGGGAACATGTTTCCTGCCTCTAGCGTGTCCAAACCCTTAACACTCTTATATGTTTCAATGAGAAACCCTCTCATCCTTCTAAACACCAGAGTATACAAGCCCAGCTGCTCCATTCTCTCAGCATATGACAGTCCCGCCATCCCGGGAATTAACCTTGTAACCTCTGCTGTTCCTTCCAACAGGTTTCTGGTTTAATTGGGTTTTGGGTAAAACAAATAGTAATTGTCCCTTGTGTGTAGGATAAAGCTAGTATACGAGGTGACCGCTGGTCGGCATGGACTTGGTGGGCCGAAGGGCCTGTTTCTGCGTTGCCTCTCGAAAGTCTAAAGATTCACAAGTCAAAACAGACCAATTAACAGTGAACTAAAGTACAAATGACCTCTGCTCTGGGACAGTTTCCTCACAGTTTGGCAACTAACCCTCAGATCATCTTCCAGCCACCACTGAACAACCTTTTAATAAAACAGCCTATAAAGTTACCATCATTAACATCTTCCTGTTATCTT
Organism: Amblyraja radiata; assembly: GCF_010909765.2. Lineage (NCBI taxonomy): Eukaryota > Metazoa > Chordata > Chondrichthyes > Rajiformes > Rajidae > Amblyraja > Amblyraja radiata. The sequence goes on along the minus strand of NC_045972.1, from coordinate 44,469,029 downwards.
TAGCATTTTTTTGACAAGCCATGGCTCAAAATCATTCTCTTGAAACGCTAGGGAGCATGGTGAGAAATTGTCTCAACAAAGTAAACCCTCGCAGGTCACGGGGAGAACATCAAAGTAACTTAAGATGTTCTGTCCACACGCATCCGCCCGCTTAGGTCAATAAATAATAAGATGATCTCTTTAATTTCACTACCAGATCTTTGAGGACAGAATATTTCTTTGGCAAATCCACCCGGAGTTAACATTTCCAGATTTGTTGCTTTGAATATCAATACAGGTCCACCACCGATTTCCCGGCAACTGATAGTCCGGCAACTCCTTTAATCCGGATAAGATCACGAGCGTATCGCGTTTAGCACAAGTGCCGCTGTTCCAAAAGACTTAATTGCTGACCTCTTTTCAGTTTTATTTTAGTTTAAAGGTGCAGCGGGGAAACAGGCCCTTCAGCCCATCGAGTCCGTGCCGACCAGCGATCCCCGCACACTAACACTACCCTGCACACACTAGGGACAATTTTACATTCATACCAAGCCAATTAACCTACAAACCTGTACGCCTTTGGAGTGTGGGAGGAAACTGAAGATCCTGGACAAAACCCTCGCAGGTCACGGGGAGAACGTACAAACTCCGTACAGACAGCAGCCATAGTCAGGATCGAACCCGGGTCTCTGGCGCTGTGAGGCAGCAACTCTACTGCTGCGCCACCGTGCCGCAACGGGTGTAAATTTGTTAATTGTTACTTCTTTATTTCGTTTTCTAGTGGTCAATGGTGCTTTAGAGGGGAGAGGTACAATTAGTGGGTCAGAGGTGTGGTGTTGAATTAATATTATGTGACCTCTGTTGGTCCGGCAACATGGATGAGCCGGCAAGGTTCTGGAACCAAGGGTGCCGGAAAATGGGTGGTGGACCTGTACCTCTGTCGGCGTGCTCCATTGGAAATTGAGGTACAAAGAAAGGTCAAGTGAAAGATTCAAGTGAAAGCCCTATCTAGCTCTCTCTTGAAAGTATACAGAGAACCAGCCTCCACCGCCCTCTGAGGCAGACTCCACACTTAACACTTGGAGAGCAGAAAAATGACACAAAGTGCTGGAATAATTCAACGGGTCAGGCAGCATCTCTGGTGAAGGTACTTGGGCCGGGGCAGGGCCAAAGTTGCTGCTTTACAGCGCTTACAGCACCAGAGACTCGGGTTCGATCCTGACTCCGGGTACTTGTCTTTCCGGAGTTTGTACGTTCTCCCCGTGACCGCGTGGGTTTTCTCTGAGATCTTCAGTTTCCTCCCACACTCTAAAGACGTACAGGTTTGTAGATTAATTGGCTTGGTATAAGTGTAAATTGTCCCCAGTGTGTGTAAGGTAGTGTTAATGTGCGGGCGATCGCTGGTCGGCCCGGACTCAGTGCGCCTGGTTGCCGCGCTGTATCTCTAAACTAAACAAAACATGGATCAGCGACATTTTGGATTGGGACCGTTCCTCAGACTCCTGACCTGAAATATCACCTATCCATGTCTTTCAAGTTCCTATTAAATCTTCCCCCAAGATTAAACTATGATTCTTCGTCATGCTTAAAGTTGAACCAAGAGATGCAGAAATCTTAACTTTGATGGAAAATAGAGAATAATATCATCAGATGGGGAATATTGAAAGTGTATATTTCAGCAACTAAGGTTACCTAAAACCAATATCATTTGTTCCTTAAACAAACAAAAATAATTAGTATTGATAAACTAGGTTATTGATCGAGAATCAATTCTAATCTGTAATTTGCTGCTAATATCCACTTTTACTTGTCTTATTCCCCAGAACTTTTCACCCAGGGTGGAAATGTCAACGATGAGAGGGTAGAATTTAGACTCTGGAGATACAGTGGAAACAGACCCTTCGGCCCACCGAGTCGGCACCGGCCAGCGATCACCTCCTGTACACTCGCACTATCCTACGCTCGAGGGACATTTTATGATTTTTACTGAAGCCAATTACCTTATGAACCTGTGGGACGGAACTGCAGAATGGGTCTCGACTGGAAACGTCACCCATTCCTTCTCTCCAGAGGTGCGGCCTGTCCCACTAAGTTACTCCAGCATTTTGTTCCTATCTTAACCGTACTTCTTTGTATAGTGGGAGGAAACCGGAGCACCCAGAGAAAACCCACGCAGTCACAGGGGGAACGTAAATGTGCAAACTCCGTGCAGACAGCTCCAGGAGTCAGGATCAATTCTAAATTGTCCCTAGTGTGTAGGATAGTGTTAGTGTGTCGGGTGATGGCTGGGCAGCGTGGATCTGGTGGGCCGAAGGGCCTGTTTCTGCACTGTATCTCTAAAGTTAAATGACATGTTAAGACTGTAGAAAATGCAATTTCATTCAAACCAAGCTGTTTGAATGAAAATAAAAGGCATTCTATTCATTCTATTCTATTCTATTCTATTCTACATCCTTGCTGGAGCAGAGTGACCAAAATGTCTCTTGCACTCAGTAGATGTCGATGCAATGCTTATATTTTGCTTGGGCAGCTTACAGCCCAGTGGTATGAATATCGATTTCTCTAACTTCAAGTAACCCCGGCATTCCCTCGCTCTCCATCCCTCCCCCACCCAAGCCACATCAGCCTGGCTGCCTGCCCCTTTTCCGGGGTTAAGTCCGTGCCCGGGTGGGGTTAGAAAGGGAATACGCCCTGTCCACGGGCACCCTGGGGGAGTTCCGGGACCACTGGGCTCCGCAGGGTGTTGAATGTATCCTCAATAAGGATTGTAACATAGTTGTATAGTCGGTTATTATGGATATATGTTTGTACTGTATTATGGTGGTGGGTTCTGGCTTGTTTTATTGTAGTGTAAATATTATTTTTTAATAATTGAATACATTTTTTGATGAAAAAAAAGTCACACCAGCTTCTCGTTATCACCCAACAAAGTCTAACAATGGCCTGTTTCCTTTATCATAATTGCGTTTTTTGCAAACCTCAGTGCCCTATATCTCTCTACACCGCGGCCCATATCTCTCGTTTCCCTTTCCCGTGACTCTCAGTCTGAAGAAGGGTCTCGGTCCGAAACGCCACCCATTCCTTCTCCCCAGAGATGCTGCCTGTCCCGGCTGAGTTACTCCAGCATTTTTTCGCCAACCTCCGGTTTAAACCAGCTTACCGCGGTTCTTTCCCACACTTCCTATGCTGATACATTGGCGACTATTGGAAAAAATATTTAAGAAAGAACTGCAGATGCTGGAAAAATCGCAGGTAGACCAAAATGCTGGAGAAACTCAGCGGGTGAGGCAGCGTCTATGGGGCGAAGGAATAGGTGACGTTTCGGGTCGAGACTCACCTGCCTCACCCGTTGAGTTTCTCCAGCATTTTTGTCTACCTGTACTGCTCTAAGGTGACTTGGCAAAATGGATTCTATAATGCTGTTATAATTATGTTTGCCACCTCTTTATACCAATTGTACCTTGATTTTTTTTCACCTTCTGCATTCTGTTGTCGGGTAAGGAATTCAGAAGTAGCTTAAAGACTCCAACTATAGAAATACTCTGTCCAAGAAAGCATAATCACAGATTGAATGTTCTGACTAACTCCATGCAGTTCCAATCGGTAGCCTGCCTGCAAAAAGGTCCGAATGACCAATAAATATCGCTGAGCTATATAAAATGTCAGGCCTTTCAACGTGTCAGGAACCGATTCAGTAAACAAAATGAATCAATGAACCAGTCAGTCAATCAGTCAACATCACCTATTCCTTCGCTCCATAGATGCTGCCTCATCCGCTGAGTTTCTCCAGCACTTTTGTCTACATTGGAAATAAACAATAGACAATAGGTGCAGCAGTAGGCCATTCGGCCCTTCGAGCCAGCACCGCCATTCAAACTGTGATCATGGCTGATCATCCCCAATCAGTACCCCGTTCCTGCCTTCTCCCCATATCCCCTGACTCCGCTATTTTTAAAAGCCCTATCTAGCATCCAGAGAACCTGCCTCCACCGCCCTCTGAGGCAGATAATTCCACAGACTCACCACTCCGTTCTAAATGACTTACTCCTTATTCTTAAACTGTGTGGCCCCTGGTTCTGGACTCCCCCAACTGGTCACTGCCCTTTTAGCGTGACACCTCACTTGGCCAATTTACCCCGCCCCCCCAAATTGCATACTTCCTTTTTGCAAGACACCTGCAGAAGATGGGAGGGTGAGAGACGGAGCCAGCTACAGTTTTGATTAGTTGCCGCCCCACCGTGGGATTGCAATCGATCTCCCTACAATATGTTAGTCATTAGAGGGCCACAGTGTACATTCACATCGAAGGGGACCTCAAAATCAAATTAGGTGTGAAAAGTAATTTCCTGTGTAAGTGGCGAGCTGGAACACCTGGGAGGGAACTTAAGTTACCGGGAATAGTAGACCTCCTGTTGAGGTATGTCACCATAATAAAAGCCTGGCTTTGTGTTGTATTATTCAATAAACTACTGCAAGCCTACTGAATTTAAGTCACCGCTCACTGAGAATTACTTCCAGGAGTTGCTCATGCGTAGCACCAGCACGTTAGTTATCTTGTCTAACATTTCACCCGCATTTTAACTTGGGAGATAAACAGAGGAAGAAAATAATGTCAGCAAAGGCAACCAAGTTGCATCTTTAATTGACACAGAGTGCCGGGAGAAGGGGAGTTGTATCATCGCTGACTTCACCAACGTTAAATGTCATTTTCACACCTTTAACACAACGGGGTTTATTGAAGACCACCAAAGCTGTCCTTTGACCAATCTTTGAGCAAGATTCGCTCGCTGGTCGAGAACGCCTTTTCTTCTGCTGAGTCTCCTTTTGTGACAGGGGCAGCACGGTGGCGCAGCGGTAGAGTTGCTGCCCCGCAGAGTCAGGGGCTCGGGTTCGATCCTGGACGCGGGTGCTGTGCTGCCTGTGTGAAGTTTGCACGTTCTCCCCGTGACCGCGTGGGTTTTCTCCGGGTGCTCCGGTTTCCTCCCAGACGTACAGGTTTGTAGGTTAATTGGCTTCGGTGAACATTGTAAATTGTCCCTAGTGTGTGTAGGATAGCGCCAGAGTACGGCGATCGTTGGTCGGCACGGACACAGTGGGCCGAAGGGCTTGTTTCTGTGCTGTATCTCTAACGTTTTTAAAGTCTAAAGTGTATTAATATTTCAGTCTGTGGCCGTTTATAGCTTGGTCGTTGTTCATCGTGTGAAATGGGGAGAAGGCAGGAACTGGATACTGATTGGGGATGAATGGCGGTGCCGGCTCGAGCAGGTTCTGAGCAGCTGCATGCCCTGGTGCACAGGTCTTGACCGATAAATCATAGTGTAATGCCCCATGTCCCACTTAGGAAACCTGAACGGAAACCTCTGGAGACTTTGCGCCCCACACAAGGTTTCCCGTGCGGTTCCCGGAGGTTGCAGGTGGTTGCCGGAGGTTGCAGGCAGTGGAAGCCGGGAGGGAGACTGACAAAAAACCTCCGGGAATCTCTGAGAACCGCACGGAAACCTTGGGTGGGGCGCAAAGTCTCCAGAGGTTTCCGTTCAGGTTTCCTAAGTGGGACAGGGGGCATAAGGATAAGGGTCGGCCATCTTGAACCGGTCTCAGGAGGGTCCCGGCCCGAAACTGACTGAGAATCTTTGCTGAAACAAGGAACAAATTTCTGCAATGATCCGCAGATGGTGGCTTACAAAAAGGACACAAAGTGCTGGAGTAACCCAGTGGGTCAGGAGGCATCTCTGAAAAACATGGATAGGTAACATATCGGGTCTGGACCTTTCTTCAGACTGATTCCGGAGAAACATAGAAAATAGGTGCAGAAGTAGGTCATTCGGTCCTTCGAGCCAGCACCACCATTCAATATGATCATGGAATGTCATCCGAAATCAGTACCCCGTTTCTGCATTTTCCCCATATCCCTTGATTCCTTTGCTCTTAAGAGCTAAATCTAACTCTCTCTCGAAAACATCCAGTGAATTGGCCTCCACTGCTTTCTGTGGCAGAGAATTCCACAGATTCACAACTCTCAGGGTGAAAAAGTTTTTCCTCATCTCAGTCCGAAATGGCCTACCCCTTATTCTTAAACTGTGACCTCTGGTTCTGGACTCCCCCAACATCGGGAACATTTTTCGTGCATCTAGCCTGTCCAATCCTTTAAGAACTTTATATGTTTCTACATCATAAAAGCCCTGTCCCACGATACGAGTTCATTCCAAGAGCTCTGCCGAGTTTAAAAAAAAAACAATCTCGTGGTAAGCACGGAGAATGAACGTAGCGGGTACGTTGGAGCTCGGGGGACGTCTCTTAGCGGCTCGTTACGCTAACGGCAGGTACGCGGGAAGACTCGCTAACGGCAGGTAAGCACGGGAAGACTCGTGAAGATCTTTCAACATGTTGAAAAATGCCCCGAGTACCCACGAGCGGCCATTACCGTAAATCTCCGAGTTCGAATCAGGGCAAACTCGGGAGAGCTCTTGGAATGAACTCGTACCGTGGGACAGGGCTTTAAGTAAGAATTTTATATATTTCTAGAACATAAATAGGTGACGTTTCGGGTCGAGACCCTTCTTCAGAAGCTTTGCAGTTTGGCTTGCAATTCAGGAGGTTTTAAACTTGGAGCTTCCAAGGGATTTATTTCTGTTTAAACACCCTGACGATATGAAATGCGAAACATTTTCCACTTTCAGGAAGTAGTCACGCAAGATCAGGTGTGGCTAATTATTCACCTTTGGCCTCATTTACGTAGGGAATATATTGCTCGTTCAAACAAAACCGATTCAATGAAGTGCAAGTGAAGCCAAAAATCCCAATTAAATTCTAACTTCACGGAGAAGAATTCCGCTTCCTGTTTGGGGGAGATGGTGGAACGAGTTTGGAAAGCGCCCGTTTAATAAGCTGTGGGTCTTGGCATTGTAGATGACAAGTCGCAAGCTATGATTTAATGGCCAATTCTAAGCGGCCGTCAGATTAGAATGACCTATGGTAATGTGGCAGCTGGCTCCTGTGTGCTGGCATTTAAACAGAAAGCCTTCAGGCCGACTCAAAACACTAATGGGCCTGTCCCACTTGGCGATTGTTTAGGCAACTGCCGGCGACTGTCATAGTCGTAGCTGGTCGCCGAAAAACCGGCAACAACCTACATTATCCTGGTGACAACACCTACGTCAGGAGAAGTCAAGCTACGCTCATTGGCATCAAACCCATTGGGGGTAGATAGTGCATGGAAACTTCAAGTTGTCCAATAAGCCTTCCTTTAATAAATTCATTTCACAAAATTAAAAAAATAATCTAGAAATGTAATTATTCTTGTGAATCCTAAATGTGAAAAATAAGTTCATAAGTTCCAGGAGAAGGGTTAGGCCATTCGGCCCATCAAGTCTACAGGGAGATACTGACTGAATGCTGCAAGGCCTGCATCGGGTGGACGTGGAGATGATGTTTAGTGTAGATGGAACTGCAGATGCTGGCTAACACTGAAAATAGACGCAAAAAACCGGAGTAACTCATCCTGACAGGCAGCATCTCAGTAGAGAAGGGATGGGTGATGTTTCAGGATCGAGACTCTTCTTCAGACTGAGAGTCAGGGGAGCGGGAGACACAGAGATACGGAAGGGTAAGATGTGGAAACACAGATCAAAGGGAACAATGCTCAAGGATTCCTTTTCATCTCCTTTCTAGAGGTGCGTCCTTTTATTCTGAGGCTGTGACCTCTGGTCCTAGACTCTCCCACTAGTGGAAACATCCTCTCCACATCCACTCTATCCAGGCCTTTCAGTGTTTTGATGAGTTTCAACGAGGTTCCCCCTCATCCTTCCAAACTCCAGCGAGTAGACAAGAGGCAATAGACAATAGGTGCAGGAGTAGGCCATTCGGCCCTTTCGAGCTAGCACCACCATTCAATATGAGCATGGCTGATCATCCAGCGAGGACAGGCCCAGTGCTGTCAAACGCTCATCATAGGTTAACCCACTCATTCCTGGGATCATTCTCCTCCTCTGCTGTGCCAGGTACAGTAAAATACATTTATTTTGCGTACTGCTCCGCAAAACTATCCCTGTACGTAAGCACAATCACCCCAGTTAGTGCAGTGTGTACGGAATAAGAGCACCGCCATTCAATGTGATCATGGCTGATCATCCCCAATCAGTACCCCGTTCCTGCCTTCTCCCCATATCCCCTGACTCCGCTATTTTTAAGAGCCCTATCTAGCTCTCTGGATATTAGTGATGAAATCAGAGTAGTTTTGGCCAAATCTACTTTAAAACTTAGGCCGTCATTTGATAGTCAGATGCATCGCGTTGATAATGCTTTTTTAAAGATGTTCTCGCCTTACAAGCAAGTTCTATTTATAGTAATTAAGTAAAGCAAATATAGGGAGCTATTCCACTCGTTGTGAGAGAGTGTGCGAGAGACGTGCGAGAGATGGGAAATCTGTGGAATTCATTGCCACAGAAGGCTGCGGAAGGCAAGTCAGTGGATATGTTTCAGGCAGAGATAGATAGATTCTTGATTAGTACGGGTGTCAGAGGTTATGGGGAATGGGGTTGGGCGGGAAAGATAGATCAGCCGTGATTGAATGGCGGCGTAGACTTGATGGGCTGAATGGCCTAATTCTGCTCCTATCACTTATGGTCTTATGATCTCATGAGAACTTGCAAGAGTGCGTGCGAGAGAATGTGCGAGAGAGCGTGTGAGAGAGAGCGTGCGAGTGAGTGTGCAAGAGCGTGTGAGAGAGTGTGCAAGAGCGTGTGAGAGAGTTTGTGAGTGTGCGAGAGAGTGTGCGATAGAGTGTGCGATAGAGCGTGTGAGAGAGAGTGTGCGAGAGAGCGTGTGAGAGAGAGTGTGCGAGAGTGTGCGAGAGAGTGTGCGAGAGAGCGTGTGAGAGTGTGCGAGAGTGTGTGCGAGTGTGCGATAGAGTGTGTGAGAGAGCGTGTGAGAGAGTGTGCGAGAGAGAGTGCGAGAGAGCGTGTGAGAGAGAGTGTGCGAGAGAGCGTGTGAGAGAGAGTGTGCGAGAGTGTGCGAGAGAGTGTGCGAGAGCGTGTGAGAGTGTTTGTGAGTGTGCGAGAGAGTGTGAGAGAGCGTGAGAGAGTGTGTGTGAGAGCGTGTGAGAGTGTGTGTGAGAGTGTGCGAGTGAGTGTGTGAGAGTGTGTGTGAGTGTGTGAGCGAGTGTGCAAAAGAACCTGTGAGTTTGTGAGAGAGTGTGTGAGAGAGTGTGTGATAGTGTGTGTGAGTGTGCGAGAGAGTGTGAGAGAGAGCATGTGAGAGTGTGCGAGAGAGTGTGTGAGAGTGTGTGTGAGTGTGCGAGAGAGTGTGCGAGTGAGTGTGTGAGAGTGTGTGTGAGTGTGCGAGAGAGTGTGTGAGAGAGTTTGTGAGAATGCGAGCGAGCTCGCAAGAGAACGTGCAAGAGAGTGTGTGCAAGGGTGAGGGTGAGAGGCAAATAAATTCATTCAAGCACGTGTAGTTTCTGGGATGTACAGTAAATATAATGTTTTAAGTTAATGTGCAGGAAGGAACTGCAGATGCTGGTTTAAACCGAAGATAGACACAAAAAGCTGGAGTAACTCAGTGGGACAGGCAGCATCTCTGGATAATTGGAATAGGTGATGTTTCAGGCTGAGAAGAAGGTCTGAAGAAGGTTCTCGACCTGAAACGTCACCTATTTTTTATCTCCAGGGATGCTGTCTGACCCACTGAGTTACTCCAGCTTTTTGTGTCTAATTAAAAAGTTAGGTTTAGTTTAGAGATACAGCGTGGAAACAGGGGGCTTTGGCCCACACAGTCCGCACCGACCAGCGATCACCAGTTCACACTAGTTCTAAGGGATCTCACTTTCGCATCCACACCCTACACACTAGCAGCAATTTACAGAGGGCCAATTAACAAACAAACCCGCACGGCTTTGGGATGGGGGAGGAAACTGGCGCACCCAGAGTAAACCCACGTGGTCACAGGGAGAACGTGCAAACTCCGCGCACACGGACAGGACTCAAGGCCAGGATTGAACCCGGGTTTCTGGTGCTGGGAGGCAGCTGCTCTACCAGCTGCGACACTGTGCCACCCTACAATAATTATCCTGGTAATGAAGAAGTGAGTGAAGAAAAGGTGGTTTGAAAGTAGTGACGTTTGTTTCAGGGAAATGTTGAGTTAAGGTTAGTTTATTGTCACGTGTACCGAGGTACAGTGAAAAGCTTTAGTTGCGTGCTAACCAGTCAGTGAAAATAATATATATGAACATAATCGAGCCATTAACTGCACAGGAACATGATAAAGGGAAGGGCATTTTGTGCAAGGTGATGCCCAATTAAGGACATTAACATGTGTAAGAAGGAACTGCAGATGCTGGTTTAAACCGAAGATAGACACAAAAAGCTGGAGTAACTCAGCGGGACAGGCAGCATCTCTGGAGAGTTTGAACGGGTGATGTTTCAGGTCGAAACGATTAAGAATATTAACATGCCCTCATCAATTGGTTAACCAGGGTTGATGCAACTTGCGTGGAAACATAGAAACATAGAAAATAGGTGCAGGAGTAGGCCATTTGGCCCTTCGAGCCTGCACCGCCATTCAATATGATCATGGCTGATCATCCAACTCAGTATCCTGTACCTGTCTTCTCTCCATACCCCCTGATCCCTTTAGCCACAAGGGCCACATCTAACTCCCTCTTAAATATAGACAATGAACTGTGGCCTCAACTACCTTCTGTGGCAGAGAATTCCACAGATTCACCACTCTGTGTGAAAAATGTTTTTCTCATCTCGGTCCTAAAGGATTTCACCATTATCCTTAAACTGTGACCCCTTGTCCTGGACTTCCCCAACATCGGGAACAATCTTCCTGCATCTAGCCTGTCCAACCCCTTATGAATTTTGTAAGTTTCTATAAGATCCCCCCTCAATCTTCTAAATTCTTGCGAGATGTCACTTCAATGTCTCATATACCTGCAGTAAAGATGGTTAAACCTATTTATAGGCTCCTAAAATCTACAAGAAGCAAGTAGAAAGAAAAAAAAACATTTTACAGTGATGATATTTATGGGAACTTTATGAAGAATAGGCCAATTCACAGGGAAGACACGCAACATTATTAGTTGCTCCTTGGAAACACAGCTAATAAACAGCCCAAGCTTCATTAAGAGTAAATTGTTCTTGCTTATATCGTTTATAGTGTGATTTTAAGATAATAAAACCTCCCAAAGCATTTCACAGGAACATGTTCTTGAACACTTGAGATAGAGCCATGTATTAGGGAGATGACCAAACTTTGATCATCAGAGGAAGAACTTTTATAAATCACTTTTTACGACCTCAAGACATCCTAAAGTGTTTTACATTCAATGAGAGGTTTTTAAATTGAAGTCAATGTCGTAGTGTAAACAGCAAGGTTTAAACTTGTTCCTTCAATCAGCAATGTGATATAGATCAAGTAATCTGGTCGAGGCGTAGGAAGGAACAGCAGATACTGGTTTAAATGCAAAGATAGACAATAGACAATAGGTGCAGGAGTAGGCCATTCGGCCCTTCGAGCCAGCACCGCCATTCAATATGATCATGGCTGATCATCCCCAATCAGTACCCCGTTCCTGACTTCTCCCCATATCCCCTGACTCCACTATCTTGAAGTGCCCTATCTAGCTCTCCCTTGAAAGCATCCAGAGAACCGGCCTCCACCGCACTCTGAGGCAGAGAATTCCACAGACGCACAACTCTCTGTGTGAAAAGGTGTTTCCTCGCCTCCGTTCTAAATGGCTTACCCCTTATTCTTAAACTGTGGCCCCTGGTTCTGGACTCCCCCAACATCGGGAACATGTTTCCTGCCTCTGGCGTGTCCAAACCCTTAATAATCTTATATGTTTCAATAAGATAGCCTCTCATCCTTCTAAATTCCAAAGTGTACAAGCCCAGCCGCTACAATGGAGTAGGAAGGAACTGCAGATACTGGTTTAAGTGCGAAGATAGACACAAAATGCTGGAATAACTCGTCGAGGCAGGCCGCATCTCTGGAGAGAAGGAAAGGGTGATGTTTCGAGTCTGGATCTGAAATATCACCTGTTTCCTTTCCCCAGAGATGCTGCCTGTCCCGCCGAGTTACTCCAGCATTGTGTGTCGGTCTTTGGCTGAGTCAATGGGGTGCTCTTCGGAAAGTCTACGAGCAGCTGAAGAATGTATACAACTGGGAAAGGAGACAGGGGGATTCACAACCAAAGGCAACAGAAGTGAACAGTATTTAAGAAGGAACTGAGGATGCTGGAAAATCGAAGGTACACAAAAATGCTGGAGAAACTCAGCGGGTGCAGCAGCATCTATGGAGCGAAGGACAGTGAACAGTAGTAGGGCTCTTAAAGATAGCGGAGTCAGGGGATATGGGGAGAAGACAGGAACGGGGTACTGATTGGGGATGATCAGCCATGATCACATTGAATGGCGGTGCTGGCTCGAAGGGCCGAACGGCCTACTCCTGCACCTATTGTCTATTAACATGGGGGCACAAAGCAAGCAGTGTGAAAATGCCTAAATGGTGCATCACTTCATTGCACAGAGCTCAGCTCTCTAAACTCTTTGAAGCATCTGTCTTTGCCTTAAATATTACTCCTTTGTACATATTTGGAATGGAAATATGCTTTTACTTTCTCTTGCCCAGATGTTCTAACATCTGTGGTAATAATTGGTTGGAAAATCGGCTTCCCCATCAGACCTCATTATGTTGCCATTATGGGTCGATGGTCCTAAATAACTGAACATTTCAAGGTCATTTTGACGTCTGGTGTGAGGTTCTCAAACGAACATCACTTTTGTTTCAGGTTGCTTTGCGAGCGGTTGCAAGTAAAGTATTCTCCCTCAAACACCGCACTTCACAGAATGATCCCGTGGTAATAAAATCTGAGTCAACAAATATATTCCAGCAGTTTCAAAAGCAAAGGAATCTTTGTAAAATAAAAATAATAAATATGAAAATGTGTAGGAAGGAACTGCAGATGCTGGTTTACTCCGAAAATAGACACAAAGTGCTGGAGTAACTCAGCAGGTCAGGCAGCATCCGACCCACTGAGTCCACGCTGCATTCCAATCGCTCCCTCACGCCAGCTCCATGTTATCCCACTCTCCTATACACTCCTTGCACCCCCCAGGGTCAAATAAACGACAAACACCCGGAGGATATCGGAGTGCCTGGAACCCACAGGGTCACAGGGAGAACGTGCAAACTCCACGGAAACAGCACCCGAGGTCAGGATCGAAGCCGGGTTTCTGGCTCAGTGAGGCAGGGTCCTGACCCGCTATGCCACTGTGTGCCACCAAAGACTGGCAGCGACATATTCATTCTTCCAAAGATAGACACAAAGTGCTGGAATAACTCAGCGGCTCAGGCAGCACCTCTGGAGAGATGGATGGGTGGCGTTTTGGGGAGGAACCCTTCTTCAGACTTCATCTGACCCGAAAAGACAGCCGTCCTTTTTATCCAGAGATGCTGCCAGTCCCGCTGAGTTACTCCAGCATTTTGTTTCTATCTTCGGTGTAAACCAGCATCTGCAGTTCCTTCCTACATATTCACTCACCCATTTCTTTTTATCCACTTCAGCCGCTACCAGCTTTGCCACTATGTCATCCTTGAAATATTTCGAAAAGCACAATAAACTGGGGAAAACAGATTTTTAATTTGACTTAATTTAATATATTCTCTTTTTTTCAGCCAAGCCAAACAATTCTGTAAAATTTGTACATTGTCCCTTGTGTGCAGGAGAGAGCCGGTGTACGGGGTGATCGCTGGTCGGCGTGGACTCGATGGGCCGAAGGGCCTGTTTCCATGCTGTATCTCAGGCTGCATCTCAGTCTCGGACTGAAGAAGGGTCTCGACCCGAAAGGTCACCCATCCCTTCTCTCCAGAGATGCTGCCTGTCCCGCTGAGTTACTCCGACATTTTATGTCCATTTTCGGTGGAAACCAGCATCTGCAGTTCCTTCCTACACATTCTCTACACACGCAGCAAACTGTAAATAAATGTCAATGTGCATGCCAAGCAGACATATGAAGATAAATGAGCACAAGCTCCATAGATGAAAGATGTTGCCATTGTGTTTGCATGCAGACGGGATAGTGTTTGTGTATTTTGGACATTCCTCTAGCATTAGGCTAACAGGATAATTCACTTCAGCAACTCCCAAAAGGCCATGGATCAAGGCAGGCCTTATTTTAAACTTCACTAAAAACTTCATGAACAGCGGTAGAGTTGCGGCCTTCCAGAGCCAGAGACTCCGGTTCGATCCTGACCTCGGGTGCTGTCTGTACGGAGACTGTATTTTCGCCCTGTGACCGCGTGGGTTTTCATCGGGTGCTCCGGTTTCCTCCCACACTCCAAGGACGTACAGGTTTGTCGGTTAATTGTCTTCAGTAATGTTGTAAATTGTCCCTAGTGTGTGTAGGATAGTGCTAGTGTACGGGGTGATCGCTGGCCGGCGCATGCATGACTCGGGTGGGCCGAAGGGCCTGTTTCCGAGCTGTATCCCTAAACTAAACTAGGGCTACTAGGTTAATTGGCTTCTGTAAATCACCCCTGGAATATAGGATGTGAAAATGGAGTAATGTAAGACTAGTGTACGGGTGATCGCTGGTCAGCATGGAAGCAGTGGCCTGTTTTCATGTTGTGTCGCTAAACTAAACTAAACATGGCCTACTTTCGTGATTAATTTCAGATTTAGAAAAATAACTTGCAATGTGAAGCAGTTTGTTGAGCATAGTTCCAGGATTATGTGAGTAAATGCGTAAGTGAGTAAAGGAGGAACTGCAGATGCTGGTTAATAGAAATAAACAATAGATGCAGGAGTAGGCCATTTGGCCCTTCGAGCCAGCACCGCCATTCAATGTGATCATGGCTGATCATCCCCAATCAGTACCCCGTTCCTGCCTTCTCCCCATATCCCCTGACTCCACTATTTTTAAGAGCCCTATCTAGCTCTCTCTTGAAAGCATCCAGAGAACCGGCCTCCACCGCCCTCTGAGGCAGAGAATTCCACAGACTCACAACTCTCTGTGAGAAAAAGTGTTTCCTCGTCTCCGTTCTAAATGGCTTACTCCTTATTCTTAAACGGTGGCACCTGGTTCTGGACAGACACAAAATGCTGGAGTAACTCAGTGGGCCAGGCAGCATCTCTGAAGAGAAGTAGTGGGTGATGTTTTAGGTTATGACTGAAAGAGTGAGGCCAAACAGCACCTAATATTTCACTTGGGCAGTTTAGGAGCCTGTCCCACTTAGGCTATTTCTAGGCGACTGCCAGCGACTGTCATAGTCGTAGCCGATCGCCGGACAAACGGCGACTGGATCCCACTTCGACATAAAGTTTGAAATAGAATATTTTATTTTTACTTCAACAACAAAAAGAATACTCAGCACCAGCAACAACCTACGTTAACCTGGCAACAACCTACGTTAACCTGGCAACAACCTACGTTAACCTGGCGATAACTACGACAGCACCTACGTCAGGAGAAGTCAAGCTACGCTCATTGGCGTCAAACCCACTGTCGCCGACAGTCTCCGAAAATTATTCAACGTTGAAAATCCAGCGGCGACCAGAAAGGCGGTACGACTCTTTGGGCGACTGAGGAGACGACTCACGACCGTACAGGCGACACCCCGGCAACCATGTGGTGACAGCCTAGTCGCCTAAATAATCGTCTAAGTGGGACATGCCCTTTACAATCCAGCGGATTGAATATTGATTTCTCTAATGTCAAGTAACCCCTGCATCCCCTCTCTCTTTCTCTCCATCCCCTCCCCCACTCTAGTCGTCGTACTAGTTTCACTGTCGTCCAGCTGATTTCCACTGTCTGCGTAACTCGTTATCACCTATCCCACAGCCAGCAATGGACCATTGTGGGCTCAACACGGCCTTGATTATCGTTGCTTTTTGCGCATCTCCCATTCATTTGTCCCAAGTACAGTCTCTCTCTCATTCCCCTCTCCCCTGACTCTCAGTCTGAGTAAGGGTCTCGACCCGAAATGTCACCTGTTCCTTTCCTCCAGAGGTGCTGCCTGACCCGCTGAGGTACTCCAGCATTTTGGGTCTGCCTACAGGATTATATGACATTGTTTGCAATTAATTCAACGTCTGGCATTGTATCAATTCTGTTTACAAACGGGATGACTGGATTTGATTTAATCGTGTCCGTGTTCTGCCAGCTATAAGTGGACCCCTAAGAGGAAAAAAATACTTCATCCAAAAAAAACAACTGTAATATCTCCTCCTCCCCCCACACTTAAATAAACAGTTGAATTACTGTTTTGTGAACAACATATGCTGACTCTTCCTAAAAGTTTAAGAGGCAGCACGGTGGCACAGCGGTAGAGCTGCTGCCTTACAGCACCAGGGACCCAGGTTCGATCCCGACTACGGGTGCATGTCTGCAAGGAGTTTGCATGTTCTCCCCGTGACCTGCGTGGGTTTTCTCCGAGATCTTTGGGCCCCTTCTACACTCCAAAGACGTACAGGTTTGTAGGTTGATCGGCTTGGTGTAGGTATAAATTGTACATGGTAGACAAAAGTGCCGGAGAAACTCAGCTGGTGCAGCAGCATCTATGGAGCGAAGGAAATAGGCAACGTTTCGAGCCGAAACCCAAAGGGTTTTAAGGAAATAGGCAACGTTTCGGGCCGAAAACCGAAGGAAATATCCCTTGATTCCACCAGCCCCTAGAGCTCTAATCCATCCAGTGATTTGGCCTCCACTGCCCTCTGTGGCAGGGAATTCCACAAAGGGAATTCCATGCTGTATCTCCGCACTATACCAAACTACAAGGGACTTTCTTTAAGATCGCATTGCAAAACTTGGGCTTGGTTTATTTTGGGCTGTTTACCTGAAACGTTGCCTATTTCCTTCGCTCCATAGATGCTGCTGCACCCGCTGAGTTTCTCCAGCACTTTTGTCTACCTTCGATTTTCCAGCATCTGCAGTTCCTTCTTAAATAAATTGTCCATAGTGCGTATGGGATAGTGTTAATGTGCGGGGATCGCTGGTCGGCGCGGACTCGGTGGGCCGAAGGGGCCTGTTCCCGCGCTGTATCTCTAAACTAAATTAAACTAAATGGAACTAAATCGCAACGTCCCACAGGCCTTGGTGCCTTGTCATTTTGTAGGGAGAGTATATTTTAATGATTTAGAGTTAACCATAAAAAAGTCAAAAGTCAAGAGTGTTTAATTGTCAAAAGCACCAGGAACGGAACAATCAAATTCTTACGCTGCAGATTTACAGGCACATTAACGTAAGAAACAAAATATGATAATAATAATAATAACAACATAATGAATCATCAATTAGACTAGGTAAACAGCCCAAAATAAACCAAGCCCAAGTTTTGCAATGCGATCTTAAAGAAAGTCCCTTGTAGTTTGGTATAGTGCAGAGATACAGCATGGAATTCCCTTTGTGGAATTCCCTGCCACAGAGGGCAGTGGAGGCCAAATCACTGGATGGATTAGAGCTCTAGGAGCTGGTGGAATCAAGGGATATGGGAAGAAGACAGGCATGGGTTATTGATTGGGGACGATCAGCCATGATCACAATGAATGGCGGTGCTGGCTCGAAAGGACAAATGGTCTACTCTTGCACCTATGTTCTATGTTTCTATGAATTCTCTGTGGATTGTCACCTTGTCGTGGTGGAGAAGCTTGTGTGGTCCTGAGATCCTGTCTGGAGCTATGCTCCTGGTAGGGCCACCCATGGCGGTAAGGTCGAGGGGGAGGTCTCTGACAAAGAGCAATCCAATCAAGACCTCAGATTCAGATTCAGATTCAGATTCAATTTTAATTGTCATTGTCAGTGTACAATACAGAGACAACGAAATGCATTTAGCATCTCCCTGGAAGAGCGACATAGCAAATGATTTGAATAAATAATAATAAATGATAATAAGTGTCCGGGGGGGGGGGGGTGATTGGCAGTCACCGAGGTACGTTGTTGAGTAGAGTGACAGCCGCCGGGAAGAAGCTGTTCCTGGACCTGCTGGTTCGGCAACGGAGAGACCTGTAGCGCCTCCCGGATGGTAGGAGGGTAAACAGTCCATGGTTGGGGTGAGAGCAGTCCTTGGCGATGCTGAGCACCCTCCGCAGACAACGCTTGCTTTGGACAGACTCAATGGAGGGGAGCGAGGAACCGGTGATGCGTTGGGCAATTTTCACCACCCTCTGCAATGCCTTCCGGTCGGAGACAGAGCAGTTGCCATACCATACTGTGATGCAGTTGGTAAGGATGCTCTCGATGGTGCAGCGGTAGAAGTTCACCAGGATCTGAGGAGACAGATGGACCTTCTTCAGTCTCCTCAGGAAGAAGAGACGCTGGTGAGCCTTCTTGATCAGAGTTGAGGTATTGTGGGTCCAAGAGAGGTCATCGGAGATGTTGACCCAGGAACCTGAAGCTAGAAACACGTTCCACCTCCGTCCCGTTAATGTGGATGGGGGTGTGCGTGCCGCCCCTGGACTTCCTGAGGTCTACAATGAGCTCCTTGGTCTTCTTGGAGTTAAGGGCCAGGTTGTTGTCAGCGCACCATGCTGCTAAGTGCTGGACCTCCTCCCTGTAGGCCGACTCATCGTTGTTGCTGATGAGGCCAATCACCGTTGTATCATCTGCATACTTGATGATGGTGTTAGTACCATGTACAGGTGTGCAGTCATAGGTGAAGAGGGAGTAGAGGAGGGGGCTCAGCACACAGCCCTGTGGAACGCCGGTGTTCAGGGTGAGGGTTGAAGAGGTGTGCTTGTCTAACCTAACAGACTGGGGTCTGTTGGTTAGAAAGTCCAGTATCCAGTTGCTGAGGGAGGGGTCGATGCCCAGGTTACCGAGTTTGGTGATCAGTTTTGATGGTATAATGGTGTTGAATGCTGAGCTGTAATCGATGAACAGCATTCTTACGTAAGTGTCTCTGTTGTTGAGGTGGGAGAGGGCGGAGTGAAGTGCCGTTGAGATGGCATCCTCCGTACTCCTGTTCTTGCGGTAGGCAAACTGATAGGGATCCAGTGTGGGGGGTAGGCAGCCTTTGAGGTGTGCCAGGACCAGCCTCTCGAAGCACTTGGTGATGATGGGGGTAAGTGCAACTGGGCGGAAGTCGTTGAGGCTTGCCGCAGTGGAGTGTTTTGGCACTGGCACGATGGAGGTGGTTTTAAGGCACTTGGGGACAACTGCTTGGGCAAGTGACAGGTTGAAGATGTCAGTCCAGACATCTGTCAGCTGCGCAGCACAGGCCCTGAGCACGCGCCCGGGGATGCCGTCAGGGCCAGCAGCAGCTCAACGGTGGAACAGGCGGAGGACGATGGCTGACCTTAGTGGAGCGTCACAACGGCTGGGAAGGCGGATGAAGGCTGCAGCAGAAAAGGGTCTCCGGTCGTCTTGGACTCCATGCCACTGGATCCTGACCCAGATCTGTCAAGGACAGTGGGGTGGCTGTCTGTGCACCAGTCTCCCCACGTTAAACAAAGTCACTCACGGGCATCCTCCATATAGGGAATAGCACCCTGGAGACACCCATGGTCAGCCACGACCGAAGGGGGCCTAAGATGACTGCATGGAATCTGACCTCTCAGCCCACTGAGTCCACACCAACCACAAACACCCCATACACTAGTTCCATCCAACACACCAGGAACAATTTGCAGAAGCTAATATTAGACAGCAGTTGCAACCGAGAGAGAGTTGGATTACGGTGAGAGAGTTTGTGCTGGACTTTAAACTTTAGAGATTCAGCGCGGAAACAGGCCCTTCGGCCCACCGAGTCTGCGCCAGCCAGCGATCGCCTCCACACATTAGCACTGTCCTGCACACCAGGGACATTTTACAGAGGCCAATTGATCACCTTTCCATGTGGTGACCTGAGGATTATTTAATTAAATTTACTTCAAAAATAAATTAACTTGGATTGATTTCACATCCCGAAAAGCTGATAGAGATAGACAGAAGCAACATATTACTGAAACTAAATTAAAAACAAATGACTTAATATTTGTAATGAAGATTCAAATTCTTAAGGGGTTGGACAGGCTAGATGCAGGAAGATTGTTCCCGATGTTGGGGAAGTCCAGGACAAGGGGTCACAGTTTAAGGATAAGGGGGAAATCTTTTAGGCCCGAGATGAGGAAAACATTTTTCACACAGAGAGTGGTGAATCTGTGGAATTCTCTGCCACAGAAGGTAGTTGAGGCCAGTTCATTGGCTATATTTAAGAGGGAGTTAGATGTGGCCCTTGTGGCTAAAGGGATCAGGGGGTATGGAGAGAAGGCAGGTACAGGATACTGAGTTGGATGATCAGCCATGATCATATTGAATGGCGGTGCAGGCTCGAAGGGCCGAATGGCCTACTCCTGCACCTATTTTCTATGTTTCTAAAATATATACGAGTCAGCAACATAGAGCTGAAAAAAGAGTCTCTGGCTGAAGGAGGGTCTCGACCCGAAACGTCACCTATTCCTTATCTCCAGAGATGCTGCCTGTCCTGCTGAGTTACTCCAGCATTTTGTGTCTATTTAGTTCACTTTACTTTAGAGATACAGCGTGGAAACAGGCCCTTCGGCCCACCGAGTCCGCGTCGGTCAGCGATCCCCGCACACGAACACTATCCTGCACACACTAGTGACAATTGCCAGATTACATTTACACCAAGCCAATTAACCTACAAACCTGTACGACTTTGGAGTGTGGGAGGAAACCGGAAATCTCGGAGAAAACCAACGCAGGTCACGGGGAGAACGTACAAACTCCGTACAGACAGCGCCCGTGGTCAGAATCGAACCCGCGTCTCTGTAGCTGAAAGCTCCGTAAGGCAGCAACTCTACCGCTGCGCCATCGTGTAAACCAGCGTCTGCACTTCCTTCCTACGCTGAAGAAGGGTCTCGACCCGAAACGTCACCCATTCCTTCGCTCCATAGACGCTGCCTCAGCCGCTGAGTTTCTCCAGCATTTGTGTCTACCTGTACTGCTCTCAGGTGACTTGGCAAACTGGATTCTATAATGCTGTTATAATTATGTTTGCCATCTCTTTATACCAATTGTGCCTTGATTTTCTTTTTCACCTTCTGCATTCTGTTGTCGGGTAAGGAATTCAGAAGTAGCTTAAAGACTCCAACCATGGAAATACTCTGTTCCAGAAAGCATAAGAACAGAGTGCATGTTCTGACTAACTCCATGCAGTTCCAATCGGTAGCCTGCCTGCAAAAAGGTCTGAATGACCAATAAATATCGCTGAGCTATTTAAAATGTCAGGCCTTTCAACGTGTCGGGAACCGATTCAGTAAACAAAATGAATCAATGAACCAGTCAATCAATTTTTATTTATACACGGTATCCTAGTGACATGAACAGTGTTAGAGATTTCCCAGCCCTCAGGACTTTATGTATTTAGGGCTGTTTCTCTAATGAAACCCAGGAAAGAAAAATCACAAAATAACAGCCAATTCTTTTCACTAAGTCCCCGATTTGGTTAAACAAAAAGCCACGTAAACCAGCACGGTGGCGCAGCGGTAGAGTTGCTGCCTCACAGCGCCAGAGACCCGGTTTCGACCCCGACTACGGGCGCTGTCTGTACGGGCTTTGTACGTTCTCCCCGTGACCTGCGTGGGTTTTCTTCGAGATCTTCGCTTTCCTCCCGCACTCCAAAGACGGACAGGTTTGCAGGTTAATTGGCTTGGTGTAAATGTAAATTGTCCCTAGTGTGCGTAGGATAGTGTAAGTGTGCGGGGATGGCTGGTCGGTGCGGACTCGATGGGCCGAAGGGCCATATCTTTAAACTAAACTATTTGTTTGAAAGTCCTGACGTTGTTATTCTGTGGTGATCCTTTTTAGAATAATGAATGTTCACAGTTTAGTTTATTAGTTTAGTTTATTATTATTATTATTGACACGTGCTGCCGTGTCAATAATACCGTGAAAATGCATTTTGTTGCGTGCTAACCAGTCAGCAAAAAAACGAAACATGATTACTGTTGAGGCGTCTACAATGTGCAGATACAGGATAAAGGGAATAACGTTTAATGAATTAATGAATTAATTAATTAATAATTTATGACTTAAGTTTATTGGCCAAGTATTCACATACAAGATGTTTGCCTTGGAGCTCCGCCCACAAGTGACAACATGACATACAGTGACAGTTAGGATTGACACATAAAACATTAAACATTAATAATAAAACATTATGGAATAAACATGTGAATTAAAGATAACATCCAGTGAAGTCCAATTAAAGATAGTCCTTGCACTAATATTGTTTGTTGTTCGTTTGTGTGTAAGCGTGTGTGTGTGTGTGTGTGTGTGTGTGTGTGTGTGTGTGTGTGTGTGTGTGTGTGTGTGTGTGTGTGTGTGTGTGTGTGTGTATGATCTATATATATGTGTATTTGTGATTATGTGTATATATACACACACTGAACGTTTCTCTCTCGTTGATCATATTGGTTACAGTGTACTATGTTTACCTATACTGTTGTGCTGCTGCAAGTAACAATTTCATTGTTCTATCTGGGACAAACACTCTCGATCTTTGACTCGAGTCCGAGGGTCTCCAATGAGGTAGATGGGAGGTCAGGACCCCTCTCTGCTTGGTGAGAGGATGATTCAGTCGCCTGATAACAGCTGGGAAAAAACTGTCCCTGAATCTGGAGGTGTGCGTTTGTTTTCACACTTCTGTACCTCTTGCCTGATGGGAGAGGGGAGAAGAGGGAGTGGCCGGGGTGCGACTGGTCCATGATTTTGCAGCTGGCCTTGTGATACCATATTATTGCATGCAGACGGTAGTTTGTGAGTACAAAATCTAAATGTCAATACTGCGACTTATCAAAACCAGTCTTGTCTTGATCTGCAGGGATCACTGGGCGGCGCGGACTCCTGGAAACGGGCTCTTCAGCCCACCGAGTCCACGCCGACCAACAATCCACGTACACCAGCACTATCCTGCACACTAGAGATTTGACAGCATTTTTATATGTCAATTAACCTGCAAACCTGTACGTCTTTGGAGTGTGGGAGAGGATCGGAGCACCCGGAGAAAACCCACGCAGGTCACGGGGAGCGTACCGACAGCTCCCGTAGTCAGGATCAAACCCGGGTCTCTGGCGCTGTAAGGCAGCAGCTCTATCTACACCAGCTGGCATTGGGGAATACAAAGGTGCTGCTGATTTTCCAATTTCCATGTCAGTCGCCCGTCCCCAGTCCCAACAAACACAATGGCCACTCGTCTGAAGAAGGGTCTCGACCCGAAGTGCCGCCCAGAGATGCTGCCTGTCCCGCTGAGTTACTCCAGCATTTCGTGACTATCTTCTCACTATGGCTACTGAAGCAGCTTGTGGGTTTGAGGGGAAGCTGGAAACAGGGTGGGTGGCCACGTCAACCAAGCAATATTTCTGCCTGCAAGACATAAGCCAGCACTGACAGACGAACACAGGGTATACCCACTTAAAGCAGGGCTTTCCTGTTGCACAAACTCTCAACAGCTTCTGTGTCGTTAAATATACCTTTGAGGGAAGGACACAAACTATTTCAAGCCAGTCGCTGAGTGAGGGTCGCACAGCGAGTACAATTAGCCTTCATTTTCGGAAGGTGTGTGGTAGTTCTCAACCCCTTGAAGTTAAGCAACGTGACGTTAATGGGGACTGATTGAAAACTGGCGTGGAAAAGAAAGCAGTAGGTGGTGATAAATACATAAGGCAATGCCTGCGGAAAGGCCTGACAAAGAGATTATAGAGTGGTCTCTGCTGCCTTCTCAGCTGTTTATGCATTTCATACCAAATGAAGGCGAGGATGATTTCTCGTTTAGTTTCTTAATAGACTTAATATTTTGGAACGAGGATTCAAATATAGGAGGAGGCAGCATAAGAGCGGAAAGTGTCTGACGAAGGTTCTTAACCCGAAACGCCACCAATTCCTTCTCTCCAGAGATGCTGCCCGGCCCACTGAGTTTAGAGATACAGCACGGAAACAGGCCCTTCGGCCCACCGGGTCCGTGCCGACCAGCGATCCCCGCACATTAACACCATCCTACACCCACTAGGGACAATTTTTACATTTATACCAAGCCAATTAACCTACAAACCTGCACGTCTTTGCAGTGTGGGAGGAAACCGAAGATCTCGGAGAAAACCCACGCAGGTCACGGGGAGAACGTGACAGGCACCCGTAGTCGGGATCGAACCCGGGTCTCCGGCGCTGCATTCGCTGTAAGGCAGCAACTCTCCCGCTGCGCCACCATGACTGCCCAGTCACTTGCAGCGCTTTGTGTCAATTTAGTTCAGTTTAGCTTAGAGATACAGGCCCTTCGGCCCACCGAATCCGTGCCGACCAGTGATCCCAGAACATTATCCCACACGCAAGAGGCAATTTACATTTTATACCAAGCCAATTAACTTACAAACTTGTACTTGTAATTTGATATTTCCTGATCACACCAAGTTCTGTGGCCTCAAGTAAAAAAATATTATGATGGATTAAGTAGTTTTGGCGAATTAGTAGTGAAAATAATTTAATCTATATACATTTTTCACACAGAGAGTTGTGAGTCTGTAGAATTCTCTGCATCAGAGGGCGGTGGAGGCCGGTTCAAGAGAGAGCTAGATAGGGCTCTTAAAGATAGCGGAGTCAGGGGATATGGGGAGAAGGCAGGAACGGGATACTGATTGGGGACGATCAGCCATGATCACATTGAATGGCAGTGCTGGCTCGAAGGGCCGAACGGCCTACACCTGCGCCTATTGTCTATTGTCTAAATTCAATATATTACAAATGGCACTGTAGAATGTAAAGAAATAATAATATCTGTTGAAATGGTGGAGTGACTTAGCGGGTCAGGCAGCATCTCTGGAGAACAGAGATAGGTGACGTTTCAGGTTGGGAATCGAAACATTACTGATCCAGAGATGGTGCCTGATCTGCTGAGTTACTCCAGCACTTTGTGTCTTTTTCTTGCTAACCAGCAAATGCAGTTCCTAATCTATCATATCTCAATTTAATTTATAGATACATAGCGGAAAAAAGGCCCTTCGGCCCACCCACCGGATCTGCGCCGACCAGCGATCCCCGCACATTAACACGGTCCCACATACACTAGGGACAATTTACAATTTTTACCGAAGCCAATTAACCTACAAACCGGTACACCTTTTGAGTGCGGGAGGAAACTGGAGCAGCCGGAGAAAAACCCATGCAGGTCACATGCAGAACGTACAAACTCCGCACAGACAGCACCTGTAGTCGGGATTGAAAGTGGGTCTCTGGCGCTGTGAGGCAGAAACACTACCCCTGCGCCACCGTGCCGCGCCTAAGTATAATTTCCTCAATGCCTATTTTAACTAATGCACCATTTAATATCTTGCAATAAAGCAAAACCATGCAACCGTTTGCAACGAATGTTGTTCGGCGAGAAACAAAGACACACTTGTCCAAACTGTGGTTCAAAATGGCGGGTGGGTGGAGACAAACCATTTCTATCTTCATTGCACTTTAGTTACATTTCAATTACATCTGCTATCAAAGTGTTAACACGTCTTTAAACTTGTTATTCCTTTGTCAGTTTTCTCTGAAAAGGTACTAAGAGAGAAGCAGATGTCATAATTACACACTTATTCGGGACATTTTACACTCATTCTCCGAGGGATTTGGAAATGAGCTGAGCACATTCCTAAATTAATCTGGTGACACTGCACTGCTGCTGTGATTCATTATACTCCTGCAATCTGTTGTAGTTCTTTTATGTGTGACAGAATCATATTAGTACTGAAATTTAACGAGGTTATTATTTATTGGGGAGATTACAGCAGCCGAGCCCTTTCCTCTAAGCCTTGCTTCCTGAACCTTTCAGTGCACATGGTAAGATGATAGGAAGTTAAATTATAAGAGAGATAGGGGCAGCAGGGTGGCGCAGCGGTAGAGTTGCTGCCTCGCCACTCCGGAGACCCGGGTTCGATCCTGACCACGGGTGCCGCCTGTACGGAGGTTGTACGTTCTCCCCGTGACGACCCGCGTGGGATTCCTCCGGGCGCTCCGTTTTCCTTCCACGTTCCAAAGACGTGCCCGTTTGGCGGCTAATTGGCTTCCTGTAAAATTGTCCCCAGTGTGTGTAGAATGGCGCTGGTGTACGAGGTGATCGCTGGCCGGCGTAGGCTCGGTGGGCGTGTTTCCACGCTGTGTCTCCGAATAAAACTAAAGAAATGTGGGAAAGCAAGGAGGCTGCAGATGCTGGTTTACAAAAACCAGACACAAAATGCTGGAGTTAAGTCAGCGGGTCAGGCAGCATCTCTGGAGAACATGAATAAGTGATACTCGGGTTGCGTTGTGTGTAGGTTTCAAACCACAATCGTTTGCCCTCAGCCAACATTTTTAACAATATATACATCCAGATTAGTTTAATACAGGACAGTACAGCACAGGAACAGGCCCTTCAGCCCACAATGTCTGTGCCGAACACAAATAAATCTCATCTCATTGCGGTTCAGAGAGAGACCTAGGGTCGTACAACACAAACAGGCTCTTCGGCCCAACGCACTCAAAACTGAACACAGTACGTTCTCCCGCTGGGTGCTTCGGTTTCCTCCCACATCCCAAAGACGTGCGGGGTTTGTAGGTAAATTGGTGCTCTTTAAATTGTCCCTAGCGTGCAGGGAGAGGATGAGAAAGTGGGATAACGTTAAATTAGTATGAACGGGTGGTCGATGGTAGGCGTGGACTTGGCGGGCCGAAGGGCCTCTTGCCATGCTGTATCTTTCTTTAGGTTTTTGAGATGCAGCTCGGAGACAGGCCCTTCGGCCCATAGATTCCGTGCCGACCAGCGAACACTCCGTAAACTAACACCACCCTATTTTCATCAAGTCTTCTGCAGTTGTTGTACTTATAAAATAACTTTGAATTGAATTGAATGAATTGAATGCCTTTATTGTCATTCAGACCTTACGGTCTGAACAAAATTTTGTGCCTGCAGTCATACATACATCATACAATAATAACAACAATAAACACAAATTAACATCCACCACAGTGAGTCCTCCAAGCACCTCCTCACTGTGGTGGAGGCAAAAATCTTAGGGTTACTGTCTCTTCCCTCCTCTTCTCCCTCTGCGCTGAGGCGATTCCCCACCATGTGATGGTACAAACAGTCCCGCGGCTCACCGAACCCCGCAACGGGCCGGCTCAAACACCGCGGCCCGGGGGTGGTCGTAGCTGCCGCCCTCCAGTCCAACGAACGCAGCCACTGGCCCGCAGCTGAACCCAGGACTCAGGTCACCGCCGCCAGAACGCCGTCCCAGCCACCGGAGCACCGTTCCAGCCCCGAGCCGGATCGCCCTCACGGGAGTGCCGTTCCTCCCTCGGGCTGGGCCACTCCGACGGGAGTGCCGTTCCTCCCTCGGGCTGGGCCACTCCGACGGGAGTGCCGTTTTGTCTTAATCCTGTCTGCCAGTGATGGTTTGTGACACTTCTTTGCTTTCTTTGCTTTCCTAATTTCCTTTTAAAGTGTCACCGTATATTCTTTATACACTTGTTAAGATCGCTCTCTCTGGCTGTCTCTGCCTCTCATAAGATTCTTCTTGCCTCTGAGTCGTCACTTATTCCTTTTCTTCATAAGTGATAGGAGCACACTTAGGCTGTTCGGCCCATCAAGTCTACTCTGCCATTCAATCATGGGTGACCTAACTCTCCCCCCTCAACCCCATCTCCCCTGACACCCATCCAGTCATGATGCCTGGCCCACTGAGTTATGCCCCTCTCCCACTTAGGAAACCTGAACGGAAACCTCTGGAGACTTTGCGCCCCACATCCATGCGGTTCCCGGAGGTTGCAAGTGGTTGCCGGAGGTTGCAGGTAGTGGAAGCAGGTAGGGAGACTGACAAAAACCTCCGGGAACCGCACGGGAACCTTGGGTGGGGCGCAAAGTCTCCAGGGGTTTCCGTTCAGGTTCCCTAAGTGGGACAGGGGCATTAGTGTCTATCTTTGGTGTAACCCTGCATCTACAGTTCCTTTCCACACAATTCTACACAACACCCCTCACAGGTCACGGGGAGAATGTACAAACTCCATACAGACAAACACCCGTAGTCTGTATCGTACCCGAGTCTCTGGCGCTGTGAGGTGGCAACTCTACCGCTGGGCCACCGTGCCACCCAATCTGGAACTAATCTGGATGCAATTACTTTCATGCGTGATATGTGCATTATACTTGGTGATGACTGTACGGAGTTTGCACGTTCACCCCATGACCGCGCGGGTTTTCTCCGAGATCTTCGGTTTCCTCCCACATTCCAAAGACGGACAGGTTTGTAGGTTAATTGGCTTGGTAGGAATGTAAATTGTCCCCAGTGTGTGTAGGATTAATGTTAATGTGTGGGGAGCGCGGGACAGCACGGACCCGGCGGGCCGAAGGGCCTGTTTCTGCGCCGTATCTCGAAAACTAAAACTGAAACTAATGCATCCAAATTCCAGACACGCGCAGCTGAATAAAAATAATTTTAAAAGGATCATTTATATCTCTACTTTCATAACTTCAGGATGTCCCCATGCACTTTACAATCAATGAAGTGCAGCCTTTTGAGAATTGTGGACAAGTCCCACAAAAACAGCCGTAAAATAAATAAACAGATCATTTGCTTTTAGGGCCTGGGTGATGAATTAATATTAGCCAGGATGCCAGAAGTGTTTCCTGTCCTTTGAAAGGAATGTTTACAAATCTCATTAAGGAGATGGGGGCCGTTAATAATTCAACCTGCCCACAGACTCTGCCATGAATTACATGCCCTGCCTATGCCTCTGCTATTTGGTTTTATACCTTGCTAGTCTGCGGAGAGCAGACATTAACAGTCACATCTTTAAAGATGTCATGCCTTCATGCGCTGTTTCCCGCGCAAATGTCCATTCGTTCAGTTCAGAGAACCATCAGGGAGGCAGTCCCTTTGGCCCAACGAGTCAACGATTACACTCGCACAATCTTTCACACTAGGGACAATTTTTACCAAAGCCAATTGACCCACACACTTGTACGTCCTTGGAGTGTGGGAGGAAACCGGAGCACCCGGGGAAAACCCGCGCAGGTCACGGGGAGAACGTACAAACTCCGTACAGATAGCACCCGAACCCGGTTCTCTGGCTCTGTGAAGGGTCTGTCCCACTTAGGTGATTTTTTAGGAGACTACAGGCGACTAGGCTGTCGCCACATGGTTGCCGGGGTGTCGCCTGTACGGTCTCCCCTGTCGCCCAAAGAGTCTTTCTGGTCGCCGCAGAGTTTTGAAATGTTCAAAGCTTTTTGGCGACCATTGCCTTGATGCCAATGGGGTTAGCCTGATGTAGCATGGTGTAGGTGCTGTCGCCAGGATGATGTAAGGGCCTGTCCCACTTGCCGATTTTTTCGGCGACTGCCGGCGTCATATCGGAATCGCCAAAAGATTTTGAACATTCAAAATGCAACGGCAACAGAAAAAATGTTGCAACGCTTGAAGAAACGCCACGTGTCAATGCGTCGCCACGCCGCGACTTTTTCGGTGACCTGATACGTCAGTCAATGATGTCGGCAGTCGCCGAAAAAAAAATCAGCAAGTGGGACAGGCCCTTTATCCATGCCATGTTAAACTGACCACTGGGCTTGCGAACTGTTCAGTTTAGTTTATTGTCACGTGTACCGAGGTACAGTGTGAAAAGCTTTTGTTGCGCGCTAACCAGTCAGCGGAAAGACAATACGTGATTACAATTGATCCATTTACAGTGTACAGATACATGATAAGGGAATAACATTTAGTGCAAGGTAAAGCCAGCAATGTCTGATCAAGGATAGTCCGAGGGTCACCAAAGAGGTAGATAGTTTGTGGATGATACTGGAAATTCTTATTGTTTTTATTTAATCAGCTCTATCTGTGGCCTGGACATGTGGCTTCAAACCTGACCCGGTGTGCTGTTTGTGTGGAGTTTGCATGTTCTCTCTGTGACAGCTTGGGTTTCATCTGGGTGCTTCGGTTTCCTCCCGCACTCCAAAGACGTACAGGTTTGTAGGTTGATTGGCTGCGGTACGAATTGTAATTTGTCCCTAGTGTGTGTAGGATAGTGCTAGTGTATGGGGATTGCTAGTCGGCACGGACTCGGTGGGCCGAACGGCCTGTTTCTGCACTGTATCTCTAAAAGTAAAACTGTGGGCTGTGGCGTTGTGCATAAACTGACACGAAGTGAGTCGAGATACTAAATTACCGGCTTCCCCTCCTGGAATAATTCTCCATCCGAAGACGGGTCTCGACCCTAAACGTCACCCGTTCCTTCTCTCCAGAGATGCTGCCTGTCCCACTGAGTTGCTCCAGCATTTTGTGTCAATCAAAATTCTCCATCCAACAGATTGGCTGAAATATGAAATAAGGGCGGCACGGTGATAGAGTTGTTGCATTACAGCACATGCACCGCTGGAGACACGGGTTCGATCCTGACTACAGGTGCTGACTGTACGGAGTTTACACGTTCTCCCCGTGACCTGCGTGGGTTTTCCCCGAGATCTTCGGTTTCCTCCCACACTCCAAAGACGTCCAGGTATGTAGGTGAAGTGGCTTGGAATAAGTATGAATTGTCCCTAGCGTGTGTGTAAAGGGCCTGTCCCACTTGCATGCGATGGCGTGCGTTTGGCGCGACCAAACGGAAGCGGAGTTCACGCGAAGTTCGCGCTAAGTTCGCACGTGACGTCATTTGCGTCATGCTTACCAATCAGCTAGGCAGGAGCCGGGCCGACTGAATTTGGGCGTCGCACGGCGTTGGGCGTTGACGTCATCGCGCAACGCCACGCGCTAGGCGTACGCTGTCAAGACGCTGCGTACGACGTCAAGACGCTGCGTACGACCGCAATGCGCCTGCGTGCCGACAGGCCGTTGGCGCGCGAAGATTGCGGCCACTGCAAGAATTTCGGAGCCCCGCGAGATGTCCGGACCAGCCCCGCATAAC